>NW_017804043.1:958666-1010110 GCF_001625305.1 Branchiostoma belcheri
GGGGGTGGGGGGGGGGTTGAAGGAGAGGGATGGGCTCCGCCTTCCAATACCGTGCCCTAGCTATATAGACACAGTGGATTAACAACCCACTGCACCTACGGCCTTAAAAAGGCTATGAGACTACCTTTAACTGTACGTTTACATAAGAATTAAGTGCGGTTACTGCTCAGGAGGATATCCACAGATCGGGCAAGAACCTTAAGAGAGCACTTGACCTCTTCTAAGGGTCCTTCGATTATCTTCAAAGTCCTCCAGTGATCCATCAATGCTCCCAGGTGTCTTTAATTAACCTCCCATCGATCTTTCAAAGGATTCTGAAGTTCAGTGATCTGTTGACATTTCAATGATCTAGATGACAGATGACTTTTTGTCGCTCCTCATTACTTACCCAAAGGACTATACAAAACAACATTGCTGGCCCTTTGACCTTCCCTCAACCGTGACGGGGGACGATCTCGACTTCCAACAGAATTAGATCCATTGCCGACGACACACTTGCATACAGTAGCGTGTCCTGTGCGATTGGGTAAGATAGCTGAAAAGACCTAGTGATTTAGTATAAAAGTATAGAAGTATTACGATCTGCGAATGATCGATGAATGTACCCACCCTTATCGCCAATTTTCACGCCCAGTAAAGTCATTGATTGTTGCCCAGAGTTACAATAAATCGGACGCATCTTTAAGTGATAAAGCAGTGAAGTTTTGTTATCCATCACATATCTGTGACCATCTATCCATACTGTTCTGATGAATCTGTCATAAAACGACAGACAATGGGGCTTACTTTTCTACAAAGTTCTAAGGTGTGGATGAAATATCTTTTGTCAAGAGTTGCCACAAAGCACAGTTGGGGCATCATTACTTTTTAAAAAGCTTTTAAAAACTTATATGTGCAAAGATTGGATGTAACAAGTCGTTCGGTGTAATATAGCTGGCTACCGCCGCGCCGCGTGCCTGCGAATTTGGTGTGTTACGTCAAGGTGTTGAAGCTCCTTGGTTAAGCCGAAGGGCAGCTATACCAGCTATACAGATATAGATGCAGACACACACAGAATAGTTAGAAATATGGGTGTGACCTATAGAGATACTTTACAACTGTCTAAGTGGGTCAGTGCGTATCTTTATCATACATCCCTTCTAGGGTCGCTGTGGGCATTTATTGAGTAAGGCACAGAGATAAATCGTCAATAGGTGGACCCTAATAAGTGCTCTTCTTTTGGTACAAAAACTAGTACTCATTCTGTCTTCCATTACAGACTGCTAAAGAACTGCACTTGATGCACGTTTTTCCTTGCTGTGCCTGACCTTCTGGCCTCCTGTTATTCTGCCTGTCAATCTTCCCCCACCACGTGCTGTTAACCTACTCTGCACGGTCGAACGTACACACAACCTACAGACCCCCCCCCTCCCAAAGCCCTATGCAGAAGTGATAACGTTCATCTTTTACTCTATTAGGACTGCGAAACGAACAGACACACTCGTTGTAGACAGTCACAAATGACAACACCAGACAGAGAGTGCTACCATCATCCTATAGGGTGAAAGGACGCCTACTACTACTGTTACTACTACTACTACTACTGCTGCTGCTGCTGGTACTACTACTTCTACTACTACTACCATTACTACTACTACTACGACTACTACTACCACTACTACTACTACTACCATTACCACTACTACTACTACTACTACTACTACTACTACTACTACTGCTACTACTAGTAAGAGACACGTTGTTCCATCTGTGGTTACATCTGCCCGTTTCAATGTACTGTGTGTGAGGGCCGATCCTTACTTCTGTGTCGGCGTAAACTCTATATCTACCCGAGAAACATGGTCTCGTCTCCCCACGCATGTTTTTCAACCCACACAAAGTTCCTGACAATATTCAATACGTTATTAATGGCAGAGCACACATGTGCAAGGCTGGGGGCTTATGGATTGCTAAACCAACCAGCTTACATCGATCTAATTTACCCCGGACCAATTCTTTCTCGATTACAAACCGAGTCACCAAGTCGTTTGGGAAATTAAGGCGATGCATCTTCATCGAAGGATCTTCAAGAATTCATGCCTTTCCTTTTATATGTCACTGCGTTTCCTCCCGATTCCATTAACGCACGAGCCAAGTCATTGAGTTATAAAATGTAACAAAGCCTCGCCTGAGTCGGAGTAAAGACCTTTAGCCACGGACCGAGGGAAGTATAGGATTGCTGTTGTGACCCGCGGCTCTACTGTAGACAGGTGGAACTAAGTTTGAAAAGTGTTGCGGAAAACTTTAAAGGTCGTTCTTTTAGGATATTAAACTTTTCGCACAAACAACAAAAGTTTTAGTTGCCTCTTGAATCCACAGTCAAATGTGCCAAGGGCTATAGTCGAGCTCATTCTGCTCTCTTAGTAGAAGTAGCAAGGATCAGCATTCATTTTTACGTGTAGATTAGAGTTTGGAGAGCGAAATTAGATGAGGTACTTTCGACTTCCAAACTTGTATCGATTAGACCGTAAAAACCAGTGGCACCAAATGAGCACGTGGGTATCATATAAAAGCATGTTTGCAGGCTCCAAATACCAGTAAAAGTATTATGATCATACAGATTACTCTCTTGATACTGAATACTGATACTAGATGATAGTATGATATATGATAAGCGACTATATGCGTCTGTAAGTCCAAAAACATGGGTAAGTCCCAAACGAACTTAACTTTCAATATGGTACTGTAAATACAGCAGATGTAACTATATCCACGATGTGTCCAAAACTACTTCTGTATGCATAGAAAGTTAAACCATGTAGTGTAGCCAAAGCCATATCTCTGTGTGCGTGCATAACCCAACGGTAATGCCAGTCCCGTATCTACGTGCCAATGAGATTTGTTACCTCTGGGTGTAGTGGTAATACTTTGGGCGGGTGTGCTCGAGGTTTCCAACGCTGTACCCAGTTTCTGTCCTAGTCCTGATTAAAGTACTGTAAACCACTTTATATTCACGGTCTGAGAAAAGTGGACATGTTCGTGAAACTATAAGTTATATGTTCACGGTAGCGGCAGGAGAAGAAGAAAAAACAGCGAATCATTTGTTCACGGTAATGGTAAATTGACAGCAAAGACGCGACCGCGAAAACCGCAAATATACAAACTGTATCGCGAATATAAAAAGTGACATACAGTATGCCATAAAGTCTCCTTAGGTTTTTCAATACATTAACGAAAACTCATGAGAACAGCTTCGATTTCTCTTTACTGAACCTCTGCACGTCGTAATCTTGAACTTGTGGCAACGTTTCTTGATGGTGACAGTGATAATACTTTGGGCAGGTTTGTCCGAGGATTCCATGAGCGACCGTCGACCCTCCACCAACCCTACACACAGTTTCTGTCCTGGTCCGGATTAAAGTACAGCTTCGATTTCTCTTTGCTGACCCCCTGCACGTCTGCAACTTGAACTTGTGGCAACACGTCTTGATGAAGTGTTGGCAGCAGCGGTTAGCGCCAATACGATACAGGAATTAGCAGTCCCAGTAGAGCAGTAGATCAAGGGCGTTAGGCTTGTGACCTGGCAGGCGGAAGCCTTGAGAATCGATATCTGCTGAGAACGTACATCGCCATGGACAGCCTGATGCAAACTTAGTACTTCCGGGTACGCCCGGAAGTTTTGTTTTGAGTGGCTGACTTGCAAGTTTGTGTGTTTTGTGTCCAAGTAGTGACATTTGAATGAAAAGTGGGAGAGGTTTTTTGACAGCTGACATGGAAATCAAGGTTTAAAACGTACTCAAAAGCAACAAACCCCTGAAAAAGGACGATATCGTCGTGAGAAATGGTACAAAAGTTACCAAAAAGACATGTTAGCGCCAATACGATACAGGAATTAGCAGTCCAGGCGGAGCAGTAGATCAAGGGCGTTAGACTTGCGACCTGGCAGAAGGACGCTGTGAGAATCGATATCTGCTGAGAACGTACATCGCCATGTACAGCGTACAGTCTGGTGCAAACTTCAATGCTTCCTGGTACGGAAGTTTTGTTTTGAGTGGCTGACTTGCAAATTTGTTTTGTGTCCAAGTAGCGACAGTTGAATGAAAAGTGGGAGAGTTTTTATGACAGCTGACAGGGAAATCAAGGTATAAAACGTAAAAAATATTCCTATAAAAGGACGTTATTGTAGTGAGAAATAGTACAAAAGTTTGTGAAAAAGTACACAACCTAGGAATCGAGCCTGGCTCAAAAAAGCCTAATCCCTGAAACTCTAACCATCTCTGCCACGAAACATCAGCATGTCGATAAAGAAGCGTGTTAATACACTTAAAGTGTGCCATTCCGCGATATGGCATCGACCGTTTCAAATGGCATGCAACCAGCGACGGAAATTAGCGACGCCTGGAGTTCTACCGTGTTAAGTTGATCATGCCAACTTTGCTATGCCTCTTCACGACTTTCTTCAACACTCATCACAACTTCTTCGTTACTGGAAACCACCTCTTCTGCAATAGTGATTAGTTCCAAGAGCTGTTGCACCCTCGTTAAAGTCTTCAGCCACTTCGTGAGTTATTTCGCAGCATCGATTGAGCTTTAAACTTTCCGAACCGGTTCTATAGATTTTGCTGGCTTCAAAGTAGACGTACTTTTGCGGATGGTAATTAGGTTTGAGAATGAATGACTCCAGGCCAAACAGGGATCACATATTCAGTGAGAGTGATGCTTATACCGTATCGGATAACGGTCTGATCAAATTTGAAAGGGATCTAAGAGGTCATCACCCTTCTTTGTGTGTGGCAGTTGCGGAAGTGTGGATTTTTAGGCAGGTGTATTATCTAACATCACATTTATAACCAAGAACACACATCCACGTGTCTAAATTACGAAGCCATTGTGTTTATTAAGTAATATACTAGACAGTGAACAGGGCTACATCGTGAGAGGAATCAAGGAGGTCACCTACATCCGGATACACCAGCCATCACTCAGCAGTGACGGTGGGCGGTATCGACTTCCTTGCACATTTAAACCGTTGCTGACGTCACGAGTGACGTCATAATGCGACGTTACCTAGGAGATTGGTCACTTGAATCCCCACGAAGACTGCAGTTAGGCAGTCGACAATTCGATTTCCTCCTGTTGACGTCGATAATCATATATCTATTATATCTCCTCTACATGGCAAGTCGACTGTAAAATCAAAACTTTGGCACTAATTTTAGGTTAGAATGACATGGAAACCTGGCGTCAATGTCTATGTCCTTTGTAACTTGTTCTGTTGGGCTACTTTGGAAATCAGTTGTCCTAAACTGAATGCATCACCCAACTGTTTTTAAGATCAATAAATAAATAATCTTGCAATCAATTTACAATTTGCAATCTGCTAAGATTTAAACAACAATTACTGCAACTTCAGTCTTAGACCGACTGCAGATGCATAGTATTCCGAAGAAACGTCATGATGAAAAACGTGTGCTGTTTTAAAATGCATTGTGAACTTTTACTGCACATCCGGGAGAGCTATGACTTATAGTGCCCGTCATTTTAAGGAAATTACTTTTTCAATCTCAAAATTCCCCTCGCTGAGTGCTATTTGGATCGCAGATGGTGATTGGATTTTAACGTTATCCTCCTTTTACACCTCGTAATGCCCTGAGGTTTATGTGTAGAGTGGCCGGTAAACTGGCATCATCTTAACTTTGCAGGGCTTTCATGTACCTTTCCCGTGGGAAAACGAGGATCTAGAGTAGTAGGAGAAAACATTACCCTCGCAGTTCCCGCAGTTCTGGTTTTGTAAATCACCAACTTTGGAGTAAACTACCTCAGGAAAAGTAATGGTACGGACCCTGTCACAAGCTGATATGTGTTAAGCCGAAGGGCGGTTATACTGGCTGTACAGATACAGAAGCTGGTGTGTTACGCCGAAGGGCGGTTATACTGGCTGTACAGATACAGACGCTGGTTTGTTACGCCGAAGGGCGGTTATACCGGGTATACAGATACAAATACATTTGTCGTACGATCTTCGCAATGCAAGATTGGAAACTGGCACGTTCTTGAGATGTCTTGAGAGTGTGTATGCTTCACAAACGTCAGCCGTCTTGTTGTTACGGAAAATTCAGTCTTAGATCGTTGCCGGCGGTTGGTCCTATCACAGTCCGCTTAAAACTTCAATGAGATCAAGACCGTAGTATGACCTACGACGAATTTTGATTCAGCGACTGTCAAAGAACATTTCATCCACAGTCTGTAATCCTGATGTCGTTAGTTTCAGTGCCGTGAAAACAAGTTCCTACTGTTTTTAATAAGACTCTCCTAGTGGGAAATAATTTTAGTCCAATAGAGATATTCACCATAAAATTATATCAAGTGTTATGCGACTTATTTTCGTGTATCAGATTCTTGTTTGTTTTGTTTGTTTTTTTTTCATAGAATTTTAAGGCGAATAACTAGAGAGTCCAGCTGGCAAGGCTGGTGGAAATATACTTCTGGAACCTTTCTTATACTTGTTTACCTGCATTGCGAGATGGTTAAAGAAAACGTCTAAGGGTGTTTCATGTAGGAACGTTGTTAATGGAGTGAACAGCAGCTCATATGTTAAGTTTAAGTCTGAGTTTCAATTCCCTCCATTTTGGATTTAATTTCGTATGAAATCACAGAGAGATAATATATCAAAACAGCTAGCGGCCTAAAGGCGTCAGGGTTAGAAGAAGGTGAGAATGAAATATCCTTCTGCGAAATTCAGTCTTAAAGCAACCAGGGCGATCCCTAACCATAAAGCCACCTATGTATTTTTCTCATACCTGTAAGTATGGGTACAAGCACTTATGATATGGAATAAGTACTATGATAAAGAAAGTATATCTTATTGCATGATTGCTCGAGAAGATCACCATTAGTGGCACAAAGCCAAATGTGCGATGCATAAAGTTTCCATTCATGTATAACACAAGGCGTTACTTACATGTAGTAAAATCAGATTACAAATACCTGTACGGACTTAAGAGATATAGGACCCGAGTGCGTCACAGAATGGGTTATCTTCTTTTAGTGAAGCCTGCCTGGGCACAGATAATAATATGTCATTCCTACATTCAGACAGATGAAGATTCTCTGATGGAATCTATATGTTTGACAGCTTGGGCAGACCCCAGACACCAGGACGTAATGGACGTCAAGGGGCAGAAATGGGATTTGATTCACTTTTGTTATCACCAGCTGAAGTAAATCATAGGCCCTCTGTGGCTATAGAGAGTTTCTTGGAAGACGTTTTAGAGTGATGTCTGTCCGAGGCATTCAATGGTTAACACTTATTACATAGACCTGGAAAACCAAAAAAAAGTTCGCAAAACTTCGTATTTCTACAGATAGCAAGTGATAATGAACTTCAGAGAGTCATTGTTCTCTCAAACCATGCGAATTATTGCTTCTTTGGACCAAGGCAAAGTTATATATCATTCGAGGTGGTTCTGGCGAAACATTCAGTATTGCATTCTGGTGGTAATGTAATGTTTTGCTCCGTGGGTATACAACAATTAGCAATATCCTTTCCGCAGTCTAGGGCTGATACAAAAGCAAACTCAAATACACCTTATCCATTAAAGGAGCCTTTTTGCTTTGGGTCTAGATGATGATGTATCTATAAAACGTCTGATCTCTTACCCTAACATATGCTTTACAGTTACTGATCCGGACAACAAAGTTCACAACTTTGGTTCAGAAGTTACTCAGGCAAAGGGTTCAGTTACCTGCTGACATTAACTTGTGTCAAGTCCAGGATAAGATTGAAGTCGTTTTGAATGTATTATTTATTGTTATATGCTGACATAAGTTACGGGGTAGAAAGCTAGAATTCTAAACAAGTTGCGTATAGCTACTAACTATATTCTTACCTCCTTCAAAAGCTAATTTAACAAAAAAAAAAACACCTATAAACCTTTTCACCTTTAAGTTCGGGTCTAACAATTAAGTATATGTCATAACATACTGTTTACCATATGCACTGATCGACAAGGCAAAGTGCCTCAGATAAAACATTCATTGTTACCTGATGGCATTAAGATGTAAAGCCGTGTTAAGACTAGGATAAGGCTCCTTACCCTTTACCTATACCTAGTCTCATTCTCATGCAAGGCTCCAGCCTCCCAAAAAGTAACTTTTACATTTATATGACTTATTATGCATAGATATGGCAAAATTCCCCGGTCTGTTGTCAGAGGGTCTGATCCTTCCTATTAACCGGTTTGATCAAAAGACCTTTGAAGTGACACATATCAAATGTCTAATGTCATGTCCTGACATTTAAAATGTACCCAGACCGTACGGGGTTTTGCAACTGGATTTCTTTAAGTTATGGAGGCCTTTTAAGACTAAAATAAGGTTCCAGCCTTCCCAAAAAGTAACTTTTACACTTACGTGACTTATTATGCATTGAAATGTCCCTATTCTGTTGTCAAAGTGTCTGATCCTTTCTTCGTCGGTGACCGTTTTTAAAATCATATCCAGTTGCTGTTTTTTGGCGTATCTGATCCTTTCTATTTACCGCTTTGATCAAACGCTCTTTGAAGTGACACATATCTAATGTCATGTCCTGGCATTTAAGATGTACCCAGACCGTACGGGGTTCTGCAACTGAATTCCTTTGAAGGTATGGAGCCCTATCAAGACTAAAGTAATGTTCCAGCCATCCCAAAAAGTAACTTTTACACTTACATGACTTGCATAGAAATGGCAAATGTCCCTATTCTGTTGTCAAAGGGTCTGATACTTTCTTCGTCGGTGACCGTTTTCAAAATCATATCCAGTTGCTGTTTGTTTGGCGTATCTGATCCTTTCTCTTTACCGGTTTGATCAAAGGACCTTTGAAGTGACACATATCAAATGTCTAATGTCATGTCCTGACATTTAAGATGTAACCAGACCGTACGGGGTTTTGCAACAGGATTCCTCTTCCTAAGCTTTTTTTCCACTTCTTAACATCTTCAGGACCATTGCCCTTGCAAAAATTATGGCTCACCGTATTTTGATGTCTGCTAATAATTTAATAAAAGAAAAGGTCGTAACATTAAGTAATACTTTTGTGCTTATTGATTAATGGCACAATCAAGTACATAGCAGAGCTAAGGTGCTAAATTAAGTACTTAAGTTATAAGCTTCACAAAACAGATGAATAAGACTTCCTACTATAGGTATTATAGTAGAAAACTACTACCCTGACCAAGGGGCGTTTAGTAACAATTAGTATGTCCATGTAGAGTTGATTTAAATGTAAACTCAATATATAGCCTGTGTGCTAGGTACTACGGCACCAGGACATTGTACTACACAGCAGCAGGACATGGAAAACATATGGCAACATCTATATAGGTTACAGTGTTGGCATGTTTGGCACTGAAGTATGGCTTGCTCGGGGGCTGCATTCATCTCTGTGATAAAAGGATTACCAGCAGATACCATCTGACCTGAAGGCTTCTCCTATATCTGACAACAGACATGCTTTATGAGTGATGGTGCACGTGCTTTTCTGCTATCCAGATTTCTTGAGACTATGCAGATGCATGTGTCTCACACGGTAAAGGATCCCACTGCTTTGCTATTTGGGTCAAACCCCTCATAACTATACCTATACCTATACGGTGTGATAACAGTTGCCATATATACCTACATAGAGTATGGTTTGGACTTCTTTTCCTTTGGAATTGATTTTGGCATTCCACGACATTAGTATCGTTTTCTAATATTTTTCTTTCCAATTTACGGCGAGTATTTGTTCATTTTACAGCTGCTTTGTACATGTACTATTTAGTGTGGTCGAAAACTTTTTTTTGGAAAAGGACGAAAGTCAAGCGCGCGGATGTAATCCATATAATCAGATCAACATGGCCTAAAAATATTACCAATTCTTTAGGCAGGGGCCACCTGGCCCGATGGATATTTCTACCTCTGTCAACTGCGATTTGTATCTCCAAGACTGATATTTTCCTCGTATAGATATTATCGTGTGAGATTATGATTGCTGTAATTTCACATAACCTCAACACGAGCAGCGATTTAAGGTGGGAGATCACACACGAAAACATTGACCTGGCCTTTTACTGTAACTACTCCATCGATATCTTAACTACAACACGGCGATTACATGACCTTCAGTGTGCTACAAAGTACATGTCCAGTCGTCTAATGGTACTAGTTATATAATACAGCCGATAGAAATCATTATGATACATCTCTAAGCAATCTCAACCATCAGTCATGTTGATCCGACAGGCAGAACCGATAGTTGTCCTAACGATCCAAGCCCCTCATAAAGTTTTGATTTCTCTGTCTGACAAACTTTACTACTGCAATAGATTTTTATTAGTTATAAAAATTGATTTGTATGAAATGAGGAATGGAAAAATGATACAAAGTCACATATCATCATCACAGGACATCATGACTTTTAAACATCTAAACCTAACACCTTCCCTAACCAATGCCCTAGACCAAACTTGGCATTCAAAGAATAAGTGTTTTACCACAAACCTCTAGGAAGTTGAAAGCGATCTATCAAGGAAGAACCTGCACTATAATGATGTGTGTAATCAGTACATAATCTTAAAAATCGTAAAACTAAGACCTTCATCAACCATCAATCTTCTAAGTTGACATTTAATGGCATATTATACTTTCTCAACACCTTCTAAAGTGGTCCAGCAGATATGTCAGGCCAAACACACAAAAAGAAAATGTACTATGATGGTGTGAGTAGTCAGGACATAATCTTTCTGCACCGTAAAAGTAAACCCATCATTTACTACTTACTTATTTCACTTTGGTCTCCTGACTTTGCATTCAGTGAATCAGTGATCAGTACGTGACCAATACCTTCCAGAATGGCATCGAAATAGAACACCCATTATAAAGATGTATGTAATCTAAACATGATCCTTGCACATCGTAAAAGTAAGGCAATGCATAAGCAATTCTTTGCTTACTTTACATTTTGAGCAGATACGTCTAGCCGGACACGCATGGGATCTGCACTTGGGAAATAAATATGATCCGGACTTTAAGATCGTAAAACCAAAGTTATCCTTAACCAACACTCTCCTAACTTGGCATTCAAAGAAAGTGCTCGACCAAGTCAGAACAGACATGGAAATAGAACCTGCACTATGAAGATTGATGTAACGTGGACACGATCCTTGAACGCAGTAAAACTAATGTCGCCCTTTAAGCACTTCCTGCTAACTCGGCAGTTAAAGTATATTGCTTCCTCAACACGTTATAAAACGGTAAAGCAGATATGTCAAGCCAGACACGCACATACGACCTGTACTTTGAAGATGGATATGATCTTGACTCGAGTTTTCAACATCGTAAAACTACAGCCATTTATATTTAGGCAGGACATTGAGCGAGAAGAAGGGTTATTACTTGGAGCATGTCCAAGAGGCAACGCTTTGGACTTGGCTGGTGTTATCGCCCCCAGAGGCTTAGCAACATGCACTTACCCTGATGGAAAAGTCATAAATCGTTTGCTCTTTTTGTTCACGTTCACTTGTAGTTGTAAGGTTGTTTTCCACACATTTCTTTCTTCATTGGCATTGCATTTTGAGAAAAATCCAGACAAAATATATAATGCATTACTACAAATCAAATCCACAAACGGAAGTCAATGATCTGACATGTGAATTATAAAGAATGCGAATACTAGTAAACAGTCCACAAGCTACACAAAAACAGATAAGAAGATGTGGATACATTTCTTAACCAAATAAAGCAAGCACTCTCAAGTCCATCCAAAACTAATCAAAGAAAATATATCAAAAACACAGTTTTAAGATATCCATTACACTTTATAAGCAATAAGTATCGTTCAAGCTGTAGGACTTTGCCATTGTTCATGATCTAATGCACGTAACGCCACTGAATCGATGTCTAGCCGTCTGAATGTGTCTAGTGTATAGATGAATGACTGATTCCTTTTGGATGTACATGTATTGCAAACAGGCGCACTTTTGATTTGCCCTATAGGGTTACTCTGTGCCTATTCATCATGGCAGGCTTTGCGTGAATGGTAAGTCGATGGTTAGACGTTACGGTATGCCTGTCATTATTGCTTTTTACTGTAATGCGTTTATAAACCGCCTTGTCATGTATAGTTATGAACAGGAATAACTTGATGTGTGTGATGGATCAGTTGTATAGGTTCTCTTGATAAGTGACCTTTCGAAATTCAGTTTTATATTTGTCGTTATCAATCGATGTTTTAAAAAGCATACTTAAAAACCTATTAGGCGTAACTAATGAACATGCTCCCGGGCATTTTACCTACCGGGATGTGACATTTATGGAAATCTGTGTATAGTAACACATCAGCACCTTATCAGGGAAATGTAATAATTCACACTCCAGTACACGGGCCCCCGCCCTGCCACCACCACACACGCACTCCCTGCTAAGGGACTGTTCCTATGACTCTGTCTCGCCATAGAAAATGCCTTAACTTGATTTATGCATCAGTAACTTTTTCAAGCATGCATTTATGTTTTTACAGCATTCTTAACTAACAGTTTAACCTTTTTCATAAGCATCAACGGCTGTTGACTGCAATGGCTCATAGCGACATTTCAGGGTCGCTTGTTTTTTCCATTGCTTAAACTGTAGTTGATATGCAATAATTGGGAATCTCTCCTAATTATAGTCTGACCTAGGCATTAGGAAACACCAGTTCTACATTTTGGATGAGTTCTGGTGAGATTATATGATTCAGCCAAGCATGCAGTGTTGCCCTTGTTCATTAACAGCTGTTGACTGCAAGGTTCAACACGACATTTGGATGTACTTTCAGGGTCGCTTGTTCTTCCATTGCTTGAACCATAGTTGATGTGCAATGATCTGGAATCTCTTCCTGATAAACCCCAATAGAGTCTGACCAAGACATTAGGAAACACTAAGTCTACATTGTTGGATGAGTTCTGGTGGGATTATATGCATCAGCCAAGCATGCAGAGTCATCTGTTATGGTATACAATGTCAACAGTTTGCCCTTGTTCATAATCATTAACAGTTGTTGACTGCAATGGTGCGAAACGAGATGTTGGTAAAGGCTAGACATCCAGGTAAACAATACAGTAAATTAGTAAATTCAAAGAGGGCCTGCAGGGGGGGGGGTTCCCGACAACGCTCTACGCTGAATTCGGAAACCTCTCGATTACGCTTTACGATAAATTCCAAGTGGCTACAACGCATTACGTAGAATTAAAACGCCGAATACGCTTTACGCAAAAATATTAGAGCGGTCCGTCTACGCTCTACGTAGAATTAAAACGGCCGATTACGCTCTACGGAAAAGGGCTTGCGGGCCCCCCTCAAACTCTGCTACTGGATAAATTTCGGAGATTTTACGGACAGTTTGGAAACTTATACCTGTAATTCATCCAGGAGAAGAGTTTGAATTTACTGTGAGTATTGTTTATCAAACGACATTTTGGCGTCCTTTCAATGTCGTTTGTCTTTCCATTGCTTGAACCGTGGTTGATGTGCGATGATCTGGAATGTCTGCTTCTGACACGTCCGTCACAGAGTGCGACTTTTGATGGTGCAGAAAGCCATATATCATTGACACGCTGCCATTGGGTAGTCATTAATCAAATTTGTCCCGCTAAAGCAGGCATTTGAAGACGTGAAGATCAAACGTTCCTCACGTCCTCCAACACCACACCAGTCAAAAACAGCTGCAAGGCGGGGGAATACATATAATAAACGTTGAGTATAGTATCTGAAATAGCTTGGAAGTCTAGGGTTGTTGGGAGTGGTATACTTTATTATATAGAACTGCAGTTGACAACGCAAAGGGTTTGACCTAACTTTCGTGTGTGCAGCACCTTTCAAAAACAGCTGCCAGGCAGTGGTAGGGAGTAAATAGAATAAACGTATCCAAAGAACTTGAAAGTCTATGTTTGTTGTTGACTTTATGATACTAAACTGTAGTTGCTAACACAAAGGGTTGGACCGAACTTTCGTCTGAACAGCACCTTTCAAAAACAGTTGGGGAGTAGCATAGCGGAACAGATGTTGTGTATATTATCTTAGCTTAAAGGTCAATCTTTTTTGTTAGAACAGACTGTAAAGAAGGTTCTTTGAACTGCATGTTAAACTGCAGCTGCCAACACCGAAACTTTGACTCATCCAATTCTTGTCTTTACAGCACCAGTCTTTGCAAAGAGTATCATCTAAAGGATTTATCCCATGTGTGTGTGTGGGGGGGGGTAACTTTACGCAGACTGCAGAAACGTGACTCGGTGAGCAATTGATCAAATGTGGCAGATAATTTGTGGAGTCCTCCGTCCCTATCTAGCGATAGCTATAAACCCTGATGCTTATTACTTATTTTACTCCCTTTGCAAAAATGTAATTTTTATCATTGTATCATTAATTGACTTACCAACAAGACAAAGAAAACTCAAAGCGACTTATGCTTCATCTTTTGGCTTTAAGTCGCCCAGCAGTCGCTCAGTGGGTGCTCAGAGATCGCAGCCGCTGGTGGGAAGCAGTTATTAACGAAGTTCTCACCCACACTGCCTCTCACTTAGCACACTTCCTATGCACTTACCCCTGCACCAGCTGGGCCATATTGTACACTATAACACGGCAATTTTCGCGGAAAGTTGATTTGCAGTCCTGGGAACTAAATGTGCGCGCTGATTACGTCACCGGAAGGACCAACCCGCTCGTCTGCCGGAAATGTAGGTGTGATTACTACTCTTACGGAGGGCAAGCCCACCATTAAATGGAAATAACACATCCAAGGGAAACAGAATCATTACTCTGTCCATAATACTTATTTCGGTCGCTTCTTTGGCAAAGATTTGTTCAATATTCAGCGTACCACACCAGTTTCGCAGGCACGCGTCGCGGCGGCAGCTAGCTGTATTACACCGAACGACTTGTTACACTCAATCTTTCCACATTTAATTGCAGGAGTTGTTTAAAGGTTTCTAGTGATGAGGCCTCAACAGTGCTTGGTGGCAACGCGTTCCACTCTACGATAGTCCTTGGAAAATACGAGTTTTGTAACAAGACCACAATTCTTGGTTGATAACTCTGATAGCTCTGTATTTGTCCAAAGAAAACAGCGTTTTCTGACATCAGCAGCCTTGCGTGTCCAGCATTCATTACCGTGGTTCTGATTTAGAGACTTACGTTTTTCAATCAGAAACAACCGCTTTAAAAGCTGCATTCAAGCCCCACGTCCCTCCGCCTTTATATTACACAATTTGTCTTCTGAAATTGCAATCAGTGAGCTCCGTACAGTAATAGAATAGTTTATGTCTCTGTAAGCCAGCTAACGACACACCGATAGCTTTTGTAGTTAAGATTGGTAGTTTATCGAGTTTTGCGCTTCCAGTGATTTCATTTCAGTAAGCTTTTCAGGTCTTGAAAAATGTGCTGCCCATGAAAAAGAAATACCTTTACTCGTGAAAACGAAATACCTTTACTATAACAACTGAAGTATCCATAATTGAGTTAACGCATGATTTCATTCCAAAAAGTAAATTGGTCCATTTCTTGATGGAAAATACGCCACATAACTATATACTTTATACATTTACTATTCAGAAATTAAGGTAGCTGTAAAAGTTAGTTTACATGCTCTGACCACATTTTACAGTGCGGTCACTTTTGCAACTTTTCCTCTATAGATCATTGAAAGAGGAAAACTTCTCCATTGATAGTTTTCATCTAATTCGCCAAAATTTGGAGCTGAAGTTACGTTTTACTTGAACTAGATCTGTATTTTAACTCCATGACTAGATATAATACTTTGGACTCACCACAGATTCACCATTGACTCACAGTTACCTTGTAAATGAAATACGTTGTGCTATCGCTGTGAAACATTGTATTTGTAAAAGAGTATGTCGCCTTATATATGTTAGCTAGCAGAGTATCCTGATTGTATAACACTGACCAAAATGTCAGCTACATCTAGCCACAACCGTTGGTCAAAACTATCTAATGATGATGACCCTCATGTACTTGGTGGTAGCAAGTTCCACTCTACGATAATTCTATGAAAAAAAATGCATTGTAACAATTTAATCCTAGGATGATAACTCTGATACTTGAAGGCATGACTTGTTCTTTTTAGAGTCACTTAAGTAGTTGCTACGTCCACCAGTTTATAACATGAATTGGGCCCGTCAGGTTCAGTCATGGATCACTTTTAAAATATAATCGTCTGCGAACACGCGTACTTGAAGTGACCTACCATAATCCACACGCGTACCATACATCTGGGAGTTCAAAGTCAAATTCCTTCAATCCATCAATTTCAAGCCAATCCTTCTTCATCGATCATTGTGCCTGTCCCCTGTTCCACACACCATCCCAGCGCACAGACGGACACGGTAAATAATCACTGATTACGACTTTACAAATCCTCTCCTGTCAGCTGTATCCATCAGTATATGACCCTTAGGGAGGAATAGTCCCTTAATATGTGCCGCGGTCATATGCTGTCATTTGTTCGGCGTTTAGCGTTTGATGTGTTAAGTACTCGGGGCTTGACTTTTCAAACATACGTTTCGGCTGACGAGACACTCAAAGTGCTGGCTTGACATTGGCCTCATGAATAAAATCTAGAACAATACTTTTATGACCTTTAGCATGGGTGGAAGAAAACTTACAATTTTCTGAACATTTTGGCCAGGGCGTTGGTGTTATGTGCATTTGGGATGACTTTCACAATTTCCACGTTAACCCCATAAATAGACTATGACTAAGTAAGCTTAAGATGGATAAGATAGCTTACATGGTCTCTAAACATTAGCCTTAAAAGCCATTTTAGACGACCTAAAGCTTTTAATGTGTTGGCCTTATTGATAGAAGAGAATAGAATATGATTGTTGAATATAATTTACAAAGTTTAAAACATACTGGCCATGACCTAAGAATATTTAACTCTCAAAGGTGTTTAACTTAAGGTTTGACCTTATTAATAGAAGATACCTAAGAAACGAGTACACTTGACATTGACATGGGTTGAAGTTAGAAGGTTTAAAATCCCTTGTTGACGATTCTAACTACACCAAGACCAAGTTCTGCTTATACATGTGATGAATTCGATGTACGAAACTGTAATTCATCTTCTATCTGTATATGTCAAGTGTAAACCTTTCCTAACATTTCATATCAATTATTGATAAGGTCAACCTCAAGTTAAAATTTCGAAAGTCATATCAAACGTCCGCAAGACCCATGTCTTGGCGTTAGTTATAAACTTTGTAAGTTATATTCTATTTATCAATGTCAATTTTAAATCTTTCTGAGGTATCTCCTAAAGTCAACCTCAAATTGAAAACTTGAAATGTCGTCTCAAATTTTCCTAAAACCAATGGCATGGCTATTATGTTCGGACAGTTCGTAAGTTATCATCTGTAAATCAAAGTCAAGTGCAGAACTTTTTAAGGTTAGAATTTAATTATAACGTCAACGTTAAGTTAAAATCTTTGAAATTCGTCTGAAATATCCCTAAACCGATGGCAATGACTAGTATGTTCAGAAACTTTTATCCATCAATGTTAAGTGTAAAGTTACAAAGTTTCAAGCATATCCACCCGTAAAGGCTTAGTATTCTGGCCTTGCGGTTAGGATTGTTGACATACGATATGTAACTATCAGGTCTCAATATTGCGCCCTTGGGAACTTTACACCAAATTCCCTACACGACTGAGGTGAACACGAGTAGGTACGAGTAGCTCTTACTCGTCTGTCAATATTCAACCTGACTGCGTTTAACTTTCAAGCTGAGAATCAGAGACACATGACCGTGCGGAAAGGATTTTCCGTGATTTTGTCCACCGCCTGCAGGGCGTGATTGATGAGATCGAGATTAATGACGGGGATTTTCTAACAGTGATCCCAGGATCAGTTTTTAATCCGGACTAATGACATGGTCGCCTATTTGATCCGCCCCTGTCACATCAGTGCTGAGGGTGACGGATGGTGTGATTATTTGTGTTCTGATTGTTTCTAGGAACCCTTCAGCGTGAAGGATGATGTGTATTAGGAGAAAATTGTGTGAAGATTTATGTGTGTATGTAGAACATTAAAACAGACCATTAGAACAGAACACAAGAACATTAGAACAGAACACAAGAACAGAACATTAGAACAGATCATTCTCAGAACATTAGAACAGATCATTGGAACTACTTACCTATTTGTACTTGTTAAGGTCATTGGAACAGGACACCAGAACAGAACATTAGAACAGAACATAAGAACAGATCATTAAAACAGAATATTAGAACAGATCATTGGAACAGAACATCGGAACAGAACAATAAAACAGAACATTAGAACATTAAAAAGTACAGTGTATAGTGCTCACAGGATCATTGTACCGGAGAAATTCTCCAAGAGTTTTTCTTCAACGAAGAGTGAACCGTGCCTGATGCTAGTCGTAACCCATTCAGGCATAAAACTAGATAGCCACGGTTGTGGATATGTACAACAGAAGACGACAGAATTCCGAGACACCGGTAACTACCGTATGTCCGGAAGAGTCGGAAATTACGCCGATGTCTGTTGTTTTGTCCTAACAAATCGTCCAATTATCCCAATAGGACTTTGAGGGTTTAGCGGCGACCAATGAGAAATGGACAACGGTCTGTCACATCCAGCAATCACCCTGTTGAAATCTCGTTTTTGGCTTTAATTGTAGAAAAATAATCGAAGTGATTACAACAAATCGCTATGGATGTTATCATGGCTCTGGAGCCAGACAGTGGGAATAGCGTCTGTTAATTGCTGTTCGATTTTTCGCTATTGCGTAGGAATTAAAGGCAACGCAGCGCTCTCTGTTGGTACTGGGTAAAGCCTAGTGAATAGTGGCTCTGCCTCTGGACCAAGAGGTTGGGAGTTTGAATCCCGGCTATTGCCGCTCCTCCGATCCGCCACGCTACTGGAAATGGCCTCAGTATTTACATGTAAGACTGCAGCCACTATATAGTAAGCTTCTGTTGTACCCAGAACCGTGCCTACTCGTATCTAGCTAGTTTTATGCCTGAATGGGATAGGGTACGCTAGATAGGGTTTTTCATCTCATCATTTCTTTGTATCCAACATTCGCAACCGTTTTCTCATCTTTGTTTCGTTCACTTACATGTAGCTATTAGTTCTTTGGCATCACGTATGATTTCTATAGGCTTTCGCAGATGTGCTTTTAAGTGTTGACCTTTACTGTTACAGCCCTTTTTTTATTCCAACATTTCATGACTGGACATGGTGACGGCACACTTAAGTTATATCAACTTATTTTATGCCATCACCAACGCAGATAGAGGACAAATACGGAACAGGACAATACTCATTTTCACTTGAGTTAAGTGAGGAACGTCGAGTAAAGTGCCTTTCCCAAGGGCATAAGATCGATGGCATGTCAGGACACGAACCCGGGACCTCTGGATTCCGAGTCGAGTACTCTGCCGCTACGCCACACGACACCACTATATGTTACAGCCCTTGAAACACTAATGACCAGCTAGCTAACGTCAACGTCACTTGAAACTGCTCATTTGTGGAGGAAGCTGAGTAAATGGATACTTGTCAGATTCCAAGTGCGTTTCAGTTTGTATCCTAATGATCCAACCACCACCTGTGCCCCGCGTAGGATAACTGTTGAGAATTATCGGGTAATGACTTTACGTGTTGTATTTCGACTTTCAACGTCAAGACAGCTGTCAAGTTCTGGTCTGACGTCATCACACAGGAAGCGACTGACGTCATTGATTCGGGGTGTTGATCAGAGTATCAGATTACGGTTTCAGTGACGTCATTAACGTTCTTATCAGGTTACATCAGGCTGGTGTTTTGATATGAGTTCCACTGCATCCTGACAACGTTTGATTTGGTATCTGTTGTATTCGTTGGTACTGCTAAAGCGCCATCTAGCTGTTTGAAAAAGAACCACAGGGGAGCATTCTAGTAGTGTTGTCTTCATCGTTTGCTACTGTCGCATCTATATGTCTTGTGTGATTTACATAAATACTTTTAGACAAAATGATTTAGAATTCTGGTCCCCCAAATAGTTGTTAATCTATCAATACTACTAATTGTGGCATCATTATGACTCGATACAAAGAGAACATGTTATCGGAGGGTTGAAGATTAGATACATTTGAAAAAGAAACAATAGTTTTCTTCAATAGTGGCTATTTTGTTATGGTTAAGGCTCAGAATTTGAATCTCCGAACTTCTGTTTCAGGCTTAGGTCTGCAGGCAATCGGCAAACGGTAAAAAAAACCCTTAAGGCTTTTGTTTACAACAGGGGCTAGATGGCCTGGTCAATAGGACAGAGTCCAACATGCACTCCCTTATCCAGTTAGTTACCCTAGAAACTTAGTAGGAAATTGCACTATCATGGCAATAGAGTATTGACTGGTCCTCTAATTGGCTGTTTGTAGTGTCGCTGATTTCTAGTTTGTGAATCTGTTCAGCCTTCCCAAGGTAGTTGGCCGCCGTGCAAGTGTAGCTCCCGGCATCCTCAGCGACAGCCGACCTGATGACGAGAGTTCCGTCGTCTTGTACGTCATATCCGGGATACTGGGTGAGGTGGGGGGAGATGACAAACCCTCTCGGGGTGGTCCAGAAGAGGTGGGATGTCGGACAGCTTAGCACTGTACACCTGGACAGACAAAAAAAGAAAAACCTTGCAAAATGTAAAAAAAAGTTATCCTGTCCCGACTGTTTGTTTGTCATCGAGACATCCCTATCAAAGTAGCTTTGATGCATGAATATGTCTTCCAATTTATTATCTACTATAAGAATCATATTCATATGAAATACTTGCTTCAGTTTGGCGGGTTGGCCGACGGCAGTCTTGTTGTCACTCCCCGAAGTGTCGACAGAGGGCGCCCCTTGATGCTCACAGTCACAGGTGAGGTTCGCCAGAGGGATGTCTCCAAGATTTTGACCTTTGTACTTTTCTGGGCCAGAGCAGTGAATATTGGTGATAACCGACTGACCGGGAACGTTGACTGCCTGTGAAAATGGTTTCATCTGACAGTCACAGTACCAAGGATTGCCCTGGTCCGCGTAGAGGTAGAACGGAAAGGCGCGGTCATATTTTAAGAGATCCCCCGGCAGCCATGTTAGATTGTTGTTGGTCACGTCGATAGAATGCACACCTTTTAGACCGTGGAACGCAGCAGGATCAATGACCGACAACTTTGCGTTGCTTAAGCGTAAGCTGGCGAGTGTTGTCAAGTTTCCAAACGACCAATCAGGGACGTGTACCAGTGGATTTCCTGAGAGGTCAAGTTGGGTCAAATTTGTGAAGGGACGAAGAGCTTTCTCGGGCACCTTGGCTAACATGTTATCGGCGAGTTGAAGATTAGACACGTTCGACACAGAAATAAAGTCGTTCTCTTCAAGAGTCGCTATCTTGTTATGGCTAAGGCTGAGGATTTGAATCTGCTTTACCGCATGAAGTGCCTGAGAGGGTACTTTGCTAAGCTCGTTGTTTTCTACCCTGAGTTCCACCAAACTGTGTAACCCGGCCAGCGCGTCAGGTGCAAGTCCGCCATGTTGGATTGCGGACACGTTCGAAATGTCCAGCTTCAAAAGGAAGCTCAGAGATGCGAATTGCCCACTGGGTAGGCTCTGTATGGGGTTATTGGATATGTCCAGAATCCTGGCATGTTTGATCACGTCCAGTCCTTCAGGTACGGACTGTAGTCGGTTATTACTTACTGAGATTTCTGTCAGTAGGGGCATACCATCAAACGACAGCTTGGTCAGACAATTGTTGTTCAAGTTCAGGGTTCCCAAAGATCGAAGATTCACCAATGCACCGCCCGTGTCTTCAAGTTCATTGTTGCTTAAATCGATTGAATTTAACATACCTAGGTCCTTAAAGTCATCCTCATCAAGGGAAACAATCGCATTTTCGTTAAGGGTGAGTGTCAGCAGATTTTTAAGCCCAAGCAAAGCACTGCGAACAGATGTTAGCATATTATGGTCTAGCATGAGAAAAAGCATCTCTGCTTGAGTTTCGAACGCGCGGGGCTCAACAGATTTTACCTGGCTGTTACTGAGATCCAAAGTCTGGAAGTTGGAGCTTCCGGTAAAAACTTTGGCACCAATATTGTCAATCCTATTCTTGCTGAGATCCACATCTAATAGGTTCTTCAGATTTGAGAAGGAACCAGGTTGTAGCTCCGACAGACCAGCGTTTTGGAGATCAACTTCCCTTAGATTTTTGTTTTGCGAAAAGAAACTGGCTGGGATCGTTTGGAATTTGTTATTCTCAGCAAGGAATCTGGTCAGGTTTTTGATATCTGACAGAATGAGAGGATCGACTTTGGTTAGAGACAACCCCGGGTTGCTTGACAGTGAGAGCAGGGACATGTTGGTGAGGCCTTCAAAAGCACCGGATTCTATGGTCGATATCTGATTCTGGTCCAGAATCAAACCTGTAGGAATGAAGCATAATGCCGTAGTCAATGTAAAACTTTCCCAATTGCCTTAACAACATAAGATACCAAGAATCTGAAACTTTACAATACCTGTTTGTTACTGATTTACCCAACTATCCCTTTTCCTCTTTTTAAAAACAAATCGTTTTGTACCAATAAGTTTGTGTAGCTTGCTGAAGACTCCTTTTGGTATGGTTGTGATCTTGGTTCCCTCTACATCTAGATACACTGCATTGGGTGGGATGTTCTTTGGAAAGTGCTGTTGAAAAATATGTAAAAAGCATCAGTGTTGTGGTCATATGATTCAACCAATTTGGCTCCATTGCCAGTAAGTACAGCAAGGAGCGACAGCAATAAACAATAAACTTGAGTAAACTGGACGAAGTCATTTGGACATCATTAATATTATATTGTTCTATTAGATTGGCTAGATAGCAGTGAAAAAGAAGAAGAGAGAAAAGAGTATGAGGTTCCAGTCACAAATAGACCATGTTACCTCAGAGATCATGCAACTCAATGCTTAGTGTTTATAATTTCCATAGATTAATGGTTGGTTCAAGAAAGGTGCCCACAAATCAAAAAGCCTGAAAGCCCATTCATTATGTAGGAATTATCAAAGTGTCAAACAGAACACAAGAAAGGAAGAAAGCCAACTAGAGAACTGGGATCCTCACATGCTGAAATTTTTACAAGCAAACATAACATCGTTCAAAGGGTCTTTGCAGTACCAGGGCCCGGTTCTGTGGAACCAATTTTCCAGATAGCAAAGACAGCTCCCAACTTTAACATCTTTCAAAGAATCTCTGTGAGAGGAAATTGCAGCTATCGACCTATATATGGACCTGAGTGGCAAATGTTTTACTATTGTAATGTATATTGAGTTGCGACTGTAATGTATATTCTTATTGTGTGTTTTCCCATGTATATTATGTATTTTATCCCAGAGATACCAGAAAAACATGTCAAAAGACCTGAGTGCACTCCTCTGGTAAAATAAATGAAATGAAATGAGAATGTACCGTCATATCCTCGCCACCACAGGCGATGCCGTGAGGTCCCAGCTCGCCACACTCGCACTCGGGAGGGCATGGGTACCGGACAGAGGAACAGGCAACGGCACACAGCAGGATGGTCAGCAGGACCTTCATCTGATGAGGAATGACATAAGGGTTGAAACAAGCATTTTTGTTAGACTGGCTTGTTCAAGCCCACTCGCTTGCCTAGTTCTAGAGTGATAGGCATCGATATTGGGGACACTGGGGTCACACATTCAACATATTGGCAGGCGGGCTACATTGCACAAATAACCAAACAAACAAACAAACATGCATAATTACCACAGGCGCACAAACACACATACACACACACAATGGCACACAAACACACATACAGTGGCACACACACACACACACACACATACAGGCACACATGGTTGTGTGCAAATACCATGCCTCTCACGCATGCATATGCGTTCTGAAAGCTGGGCAAATGCGATATTTCAAATAATCCACTGCATCTTACCTATTTTTAAGACGCTAAGCATGAGCTAAGAAACATAAATATTTCAATCTTCACTCAGAAGGAACAAGTTGCGACTGCAATAGCCACCAAATACAGCATATCACCCACCTTGTCGTGAATTGAAGATACCAAGGGTTTGCAGACACGAGACGTACTATTGCCTTGGACTTTGGTCGCCCAAATGTGCTCACGCAGATCGGCAAACACAACAATGTTTACCTTGCCACGATGTAAGTGACCCACAGGTCACTTATCACGGTAGTAGGTAATTAATAATTAAACAACTAGATCTATTGCTTACAAAACAGTTTTATCTATTAAAAGACATATAACGATTTAAAACAATTGAATCTATTGTAATATCATCATCTATGAACTCACAAAAGACGCGGAAACATATACCGAGTACAGTATAATTTATTCATTTGGTGCAAGAGACATATAAAATCCACAACGACATCTATCTACACTTGAGATCGCATATATACAGCATTGAATATCAAATACCCTTTACCGGTACAATATAGGTCTTGTCTAAGAAGACCTCACCGCACCCATATAACTTAAGAATGTACAAGAAAACATTAAAGACAATACTGTACAGTTACATCCAGAATATGTTAACAAGAAATGCTGCGTTTAAACAGTTTCAAGGCATTGAAATTATGGTTACGACATACATATATGGTTTGTTTTATCGTTTTTAAACTTTCTTGTTTACTTTTACACCATTTATATTATAAGATTCTTATTTGGGGAATGGTGGAACTAAAAGCTTGAATTATTCAATAGTATTGCATTACGTATCTGTACATAGTTAGTCGCACCAGAGTGTTACCGTCATATATGCATTTTTAGTCAAGTTTGGGTCATAATTTGAATATCGCCATGTCTCGCCATGTCTCGCGAGATCCTGTACACTCGCGGCTGTGTACAAGCAAGGGAAGAAAGTTCACAACGTAGTATTTGGAATTATTTGAAACAAATGCGTGCTAATAGGAAGAGACCTTTTACAAGCGGAATTAAAATTGCAAAATGTTGGGTTTGTGTCAACGAGTAAAGACTGAAAGTACGCAATGCGTCGATGCATGTTATACAACAAGGTAATGAGTTACACAAGACAAGAGTTACTCAAGGAACTGGATAGATTCCGAAAACTGTTTAATGTTTCAAGTAGCATCCACTTCTTTTGTAAATCACTGATGAAATGTAGTGGATATTACTTAAAACGTCTGACAGCTATTGAAATCTATCCAGTTGCTTGAGTAACTATTTTCTTGTGTTTAGCTCTGAATGTTTTACAGATATCGATAAAGACATAAAGTATAGACTGGTACTACTTATGGCAGTATCAAGTTAAATATACAAAATATCTCTGGACTAATTAAATATGCGAGTTGCCATGACAACCTATGACGTCTGTGTCCCGAACCACTTGACTAACCAATAGCCTGTCGGAAGGGTCTGGCATCCCATGTACCCATGCTTCAGCTCGTGGTCCGAATATGGCGGTATGACGTCACAGGGAGCGCCAAATATGGTAGTGTTGGCGACTCCCGGGGCGCCCTCCGCCATGTCGACTTGTGACGATATCCAGTAACGGGAGAACTACAGAAACATAAAAAAAAATATTTTCTTTTGAAAAATATGTAAAAGACGTAAAGAAATGGACATCTCAATTTACCATAACTCAGACATTTGCAATGGACATTCATTTTGCCATTTATCTATGGCGAAATTAAATTCGTAGCCTTTTGTACAGTAGATGTCGGATCAAGCAGTCATGCGTACTCTGCCGTGTGACTTTTCGCTTGTGTAGTTAAATATTTAACCGCTAGGTGGCATAAGGAAGCTGTGAGGGTTTCACCTTAGATGGCAAATGTTGGTAACGTGTTTTTTTTTTCGAAGTAGTAAGAAGTGAATGTAAATAGTAGTTATAATGTTTGTATTTTTTTCTATTTGTATATAAGAGGAATCCGGGAAGAGTAGTGAATGCATTGTATCAGGTTCTGTATCTGTATCTGTATAGCCAGTATAACCGCCTTTCGGCGTAACACACCAGCTTCGCAGGCACGCGGCGCGGCGGCAGCTGGCTATATTACACCGATCGACTTGTTACACCTAACCCCAGAACTTCTAGCTCTTTGTTTAAAGCTATCTAATGACAATGCCCCTACTGTACTTGGTGACAGCGAGTTCCACTCTGCGATACTTCTAGGAAAGAATGAATTCTTGAACACCTCAATCCTTGGTTGATAATGTTGGTACTTGAAGGCATGGCTATTTCTTGTTCTCTTCTGGGCTGGTATTAGGTACTTAGTAGTTGACTGATTGAAGGTTCCTTAAACAAATCAACAAACAAAAACAAACAAACAAACCTTGTGTATCCTGCCGACGCATTCTGTATGAGAAGCATTCACCCATCTCATGGTGAACTCGGTGTTCCACGAGTACTCGTTCGCCTTGCTACTGACGAACACGGCAACGTTCGTGTGTCTTCGGGACGCCCGAAGTTTGTCGACGAAGGAGCCCGAGTAGCTTTGGTCCACGAAGACGAGGACTCGTCGGGCCAAGCAGTTCTCAATGTCCTCTAGAAATTCTGACACCTTGTAAGACTCAGACTTTGAGGCCTGAAAAAGAGAGACCACGGAATTAAACAGGCTTCACAGTATAATTTCTAAGTAGATCCAACGGTGGCAAGACAGTATTCATTGGCCACCGAAGATCTGAGGATCTTTTGAAAAAGGGTGTCTTTGTCGGCTCGTTGCGCGGCTATCAACTGCAGTACGAAAACAAGAGTTTCACAATCTCATACCTTCGCCAAATGATGTTAACCCTTGCGGGTGACGAATTATACAATTTTAATCATTGATTTTGTAAATAAGAGCCTCATTTGCATGGATTATATCAGTTGATCATATTCTCCATCCAATGACAGCCTTATCATAAGAAAAAGGCTATTATAGCACTTCCTCATAAATTATGCAAATGAGGTGATGATTTGAATAAATTATGTTTATTGATGTTCACCTTCACTTAACTTCCAAATGTGGCAAGTATGAAATTTGGGGTGCAGCAGTTACAACTATGGAATTATAAGAATTTGCCATTAATTATGCAAATTAGGTCCTCATTTACATAATCTATATCTTCAGATGTTTTTCTCGTTCTCAAGTAGATGTCACAAGTGCTTCATAGTTCTATTATCGAACAAAGCAGATTTATAGAATTTCCTCATTAATTATGCAAATTAGCTCCCGATTTGCATAATTGCCATCTGATTATGTCAAGCATTCCTTCAGCTACCTACATACCAAAAATCACGACAATACGTCGACCGGTTCTTGAGTTATCGTCCTTCAATTTTTTTTCAACAAATGCTCCTGCAGTTCCAGAACAAACGGCTAGGGGGCCCAAACTCACGTCACTTCTTCCCTAGCCCAAGAGCTTTCTACCACCCAAAATTCGTGACCCTAGCATGTCCAGATCAGGAGATATCAAAACCGGAAGTTCTGCTGCAGTACCAAGGAAAGTCGCCAGGGGGCCCAAAATCTAATCATTTCTAGGTCTCATTAAGACCTACCCACCTACCAAGTTTCATTCCAATCCATCCACTGCTTCTCAAGTTATCTTGCTAAACCACACACACACACACAAACACACCCACACACAGACAAACGCTACTGAAAACATAACCTTCTTGGCGAAGGTAATTAGGGGGACTAATGGTCATAGGATATTGGCATTTTCTTTCACAACCAGTTAAGACTCTGACGGTGTCTGTCAGACACCTTCCTCAGACATGTCAGAGCTTCTGATTGGAGTTCTGCTTCTTGCCGCTATATAGCTCGCCGCTATACAGCTTGCCGCTATCTTGCCGCTATATAGCTCGCCGCTAGCTCGCCGCTATATGTAGCCCGCCGCTATATAGCTCGCTCGCCCAATGTATGTAGCCAGATTAAGTGAGAGTCTTCGCTGGTTTTGTAAAAGAAAATCCCAATAACCGTGTAAAAAGTCTTTCCTTAGTTTTCTATTGGCCCATCATTCGGTCTAAGTTGGTAGATTTTAACCCTGCTGTCTTTATGGGAGCTTTAGAGTTTCTTGAAGTTTTCGGAATCATTGATGATGATATTGTATTGAACATGTAATCACCAGACGTGGTGACGACACACTCAAGTTTCTTCAACTTATATTAATGCCGCCACCAACACAGGGGACAAATATATGACAGGACAATACTCATTTTCACCTGAGCTAAGTGTAAGTCGTGTCAAACGCCTTTCCCAAGGGCACAAGATCGGTGGCATGTCAGGACTCGAACCCGGGACTCTTAGTTCCGAGTCGCGCACTCTGCCGCTACGCACCCCACGACCCCACAGTAGTTTGCCTAAGACTGTAAGCAGGTGAGATAAATATCGTACCTGTCCGTCGCCATCTTTGTCCCAGAGTAGCATCTGCCCGTCGTTAGTAGCGGGACTGTTCAGGTAGATGACTAGCGTCTCCACACAGGTGGGGTGGCGGCAGGTGTTCACGATGTAGTTCCGGATGGACAGCTTGTGGGTGGCGGGGTACGCTTCTACAGGGGACTCTCCAACTGCGGAAAGACACGGGTCTTGTTAGTTCAGCTTAATGAGATTCAAATACAGATGGATACTAGCCTCTACTAGGCTTCAGAGGTTTTCAGAAGGAACTGAAAAGAGTACAATTTGGTCAAATAGACAGGCCTCTACAGGGGACTCTCCAACTACGGAAAGAAGTGAATCTAATGAGTTCAGATCAACATTAGCTTCAAATACAGAGGGATACTAGCCTCTTCCAGGCTTCAGGAGCAACTGGGAAGTACATATACAGATAGGCACCATCGGGGCTAAGAAAAGAAGCAAGCAAGTCTTGTTAATTAAGGTCAAGGAGCTTTTAGCAGGCTTCCGAAGAGTAGAATTTGGTCGAATAGACAGAAAGACTTCCACCGGCTGGAAAGAATAGCCAGATAACGACATAAAATTCACAGTCATATTTTAAGAAATCTTCAAAATTCCGGTAAGTATATGATGTATGATGTTAACAACGACTGCTGTGCTGACAGTTTCATACATCACATTAGCAGCAATGTCGATATCAAAATTATGATACACAATACACTGATCACAGGCTAAAAAAACTATGTGAGTTATAGCTGCAAAACACAAAGGCAGATTTAAAAAAAAAATGCATGATCTTCCCCGGGAGTAATGATAGTTTGTGCGATACAAATTGCCCTGCTATCCACTATCGTCAGTCGTATCAAATTTTCTCAGTCGTGTCCCCTACAAAAGTGCCGATTGGGCATCGAGTAACGATCAGCCTGCCCGGTATGTACATGTACATCTTGTACGCCTAGTCTCCACCAGACTTCTTTTGCGGGGTGAATAAATCGTAGAAATCGGCCTAAAAAGGGTATTAATTGGCCAGATAAGGTAGCCGGCAAGAGAAGCTCCATTTCCCCGCTCTTGCCGGCTATCTTCTCTGGCCAATTAATACCCTTTTTAGGCCGATTTCTACGATTTATTCACCCCGCAAAAGAAGTCTGGTGGAGACTAATGTACGAGGCAGATCGGCATTAGTGTTGCATAATTGGATCATTATCGGATTGCCATTTCAATCCCGTAAACAAAGGCAGACCGACACATGTCAGCACTCAATTAAACAGGCGGCCCGCGGGCGAGGATTCCCCGGCATGCTTTGGTGAATACTGGAAGGGGGAGGGGGGCGGTTTGACCTTTATTTCTGGGGATCGACACAGAGAATTTCATTTTCCTTACATGTTTCTACAAACCAGTTTTAATCAATCCTGCAGACTGCTAATTTTGTATAATCAACAAGAAGCGAGAGGAAACTGAAAATTCACTACACGGAGGTATTGGGTAGGGGGTCACTTTAATATTACATAGCACCTGCAACATTAGTATCGATACGACATCTTTGTTCGAACTGCTACGACTACTTTCAGGACATATTCGTCTCGAATGCGTCGTTTTATAGACATATACAAATCTAAAACTTTACATTTTAGTTGAGAGTCTGCAACAATCGTCCGTTCAACCAAGTCCCAATAGGCGACGGTATTAATCGCGTGTTTACAGACTTGTGTGGTGTTAATCCGCGAAAATGCGGCACAACATAGACGCTGGGGCTCTAAATAAAGTACTCTCCAAGCAGAGGTTTATGCTCTGCCTTCTCATTGGCATTTTTTCTAGAATTTTCTTTTTTGTAGTTGTATCTTTTTATAAAGTCTCCGAAGTTGTATCTTGTGTATGGCATTATTACACACAATAATATGCTATAACTAAGCCCATCATACATGGCTAATTTGATACTGTCTTGCCAATTTGATACTGTATTTAATTGCAGCCACAAAAAGATGTGCCTACAGATTAGTTGTAAAGCTCGGTACAGCAAAGCCCGGTAGTCAGCTGTAGGCCCCCCTCGGGCGGTTTGGGCGAGCCGTGTTTGTTTTTGTACTGATCCGAGGCCACAGGTGTTGGTTGGTGGGTCGGCAGATGCGAACTGCTCACGGATGAAAGGGTGTCGGGGGCCTTTTGAAATTCATCCTCTGGGAATCCGAAATAAGGAGAGGAACAAGAAAGAACCTAGCCTATGGCTAGAAATATTAATGACTAGAAAAATGAGTTAGATTTGATAAAGGAACATAACAATATTTTGGAACATATTCCAAAGCACTAAAGTTTTATATGAATGCCATGTGTAGGTATGTAGATTTTATCACACAATAATGTTATAACTAAGGCCATCACTACGGAGTTACATGTTATAACTAAGCCAAACATTACAAAATTACTGACGTATATAAATATACATTGCTTCGGTGATTATTACACAAAGAGTGACTCAGGAAAAATAGGTTAGCAAGCTGGAGAAGCTACAGTATTTTTCCCTTAAGTTTATTTACTACAATTGTGGTTACTCTACAAATACTGTGGCTTTACGCCTGAAAAGCACAACATCCACCCCCCCCCCCCCCGTGCGTTCGCGCATGGCGAGCACGGTCAGTCACCGCATCAAAACAAACACACCGCATCAGAGCAAACATCCCCGCTCTATTGATTCAACCCCTGCCCGCTGTATCGCCTTTCTACCCAGCCGTACTTGATCGTTTGGACGGGCGTTTGATCGCCAACGCAGGGGGGCAGTTCGGTTCTTCTTCGTTAGCGACAACCTTAAGCCTTTCTCAGAAATGCGTCTCTATTACCAAGTATATGTAGATGTATTGAACGTAGACTCCACTGCTCTAACACCAAGGGCTTAAATAGTATTGAGAACAGAAAAAAAAATTAGCCAAATAGGAAGAATACTATAGCTAGTAACTGGCCTCTACCAGGCTTCGGGAGGCGACTGAAAGAGTAGAAATTGGCCAAATAGAGAGATAACATGCCAGGGTCGGAGTTAGTCCTCACCAAGAGAACAGTTTGTTGGCAACCTGTACTCTCTAGCGGACCCTCCCTCGGCATGTTATCTCTCTTTTTGGCCAATTTCTGCGGATGATCAAACTAACGGTGGACCCACTGCCCTGGCCAGTCAGACCGTACTTTAGCCGAATTCTACTATCCTAACTCCCTTAGAAAGGCCTGGTGGAGGCTACACAAAAAGCGGAAAGCTCTTTGTTAGTAAATGATGTTTATACACGTGCTTAAATAATCACTCTGTAAAGGAAACGTTTATAGGAGATAAATCTTGCTAAAACACTCAAAAGGCTGTCCTGGAACAAAGATCACAAAGCGAAATCTGCATGTAACAAATCATTCTACCAAACACTTACATGTGTGTGTGTGTGTGTGTGTGTTTGTGCCAGGGGAGGGGGCGTTATTTTAAATGTCAAGTGTTTGGCCATATATATCGTTGGTATACTTCTTTGTTTCAACTCTACGTTTCTACTGTGCAAGGGTGGGTCGATTTTTATTTCAAAGAGCTGTTAAAAACGTTTATTGTACAGTAAAACAAAACGACTCGGCAAGTAATAGTGGATCAGACATACGTAAGGATCTTGACAGGATCGCATATACTCGTCATATCATACATTTTAGAGTTAGAGCTTGTCTTATTTTTCTATTCATCGTATTCCATTCATTGGTCTCGTATGCTAACGTTCATTTGCCTATAGCTATTTCCGTCTCGGTAGACGATGGATTTGGTCCCTGTATGTTAACGTCCAAATAGCAAGTAAGTACATATCATTGAACCCATCATTTGGGCGGTAAGACAGTTGTAAAAGACTGCATGTGTATACCCCATCCCTCTTGGTGATTATACTGACCGGTGCATGTCCTAGATTCCAGCGGTTACCCGTCGTGGAAGAGTGTGTTTATTATATCAAGGATACATCGGAACAAACCTGGGTGACTTACGATCAAAGGGAGACGTGTCTGTAAGAAGTAGCCGCCTTTCGTTTGCGTAACGCATTTGTAAACGTACCTTTTTATCCGCGACATGAAAGATAGCGTTTTGGCGACATGCTTCCCTGAAGTCCCTTTACTAGCGCGGCATGAAAGTTATACACGTCTTTACTTTGAAGGTTTGAGTACAGTTGATACAACACAGGAGCGCACATTGCCGCAATGTTTCTAGCTACAATCTCAGAAAAGCCTCGATACGTTAGAAGAAATTAGTATCTTTGTGATCTTGTTGTTTATGACGTTACGTTTGCTCAAGAAGCGCTGTCGGTAGACAGAAATCCAAAGCTCGGAAGTTTGTTGTGTATGTGGTAATTACACGACAGACACAGTGTCTATAAATGGTGTTTGTTGTGGGGAAAACTCTAAGTAGTCCGCCGACTGAAGACGATACCCTTAAAGAAACTGACCGGAGGAAGTGAGTAGGCCGAGGAACAACATTGGCGCAACGCTCGCTTAGTCTCGAAAGTAAACAAACCGGTTTGAGTCTTCTGTAGTGTGCTGTAGTAGTAAAGGTTTTTATTCAGCGCTGTGCAGATTGTACAGGCTAGCAGGGCCGTGGGAATTGGGCCTGACTGCTTGTATATTCACACTTTCTTCACACAGTTTATCAGTATTACTTTACTGGAAATTTAACTTGAATCATTCGCCACAGGTATTACTAATTAAGAACATGATTCTATTTTAATACATAGAATAAAGGACGTTATTAGAGGATCTGGTAGCAGTGTTCTAATATATTGTGTAATGGGAATAAGGCTTGACGCCCTCTCCTACACAAAACCCGGGGTTTGCCTAGTCTCTTCCAGACTAACAACGCGTGTTCAAAAGAAAGTCTAAATTTAGCCAATAGGGAGAATAATTGACTCATTGACTAGAGGAGTTCAGCCAGCGTAGAGTTCATTCGCCCGCGAAGCTTCAGAGGGGGAAATTAACCCTCTCGTGGACTGACTCTTCTGGCCAACTATTTCCATTTTTGTATCGAATTCTAGGACCCGTTACCCCGTAGGAAGGCCTGGTGGAGGCTAAGGTTTTTACTAGCCTCTATCAGACTTCGAGAGACGGCCGGAAAGAGTAGACATTGGCCAAATAGAGAGATAACATGCCGAGGGAGTGAGACATGATGTAATAGAGAGATAACTCCCCCGGCATGTTATCTCTATCTATTTGGCCAATTTCTACTCTCTCTTTCCAGCCGCCTCCCGAAGCCTGGTAGAGGCTACTCCGTCCCGACACTTCAGCCAAAGTGGCGCGTGTTCCAACAACAAACGCCGGGCGACTTGAAAGCCCGGCGTCTTGTCCTGAGTCGAGACAGCCTCGCCACGTCTTCCAAGACGACAGCTGGGATCCTTCCCGGAGAAGACAAGTGAAGGGGGGAATGTTAAGGAGGCGTTGTACTTCAATAGGCGATGTTGATGGTCTGCCAAACGCCGGGCTTTGATGCTGGTAACGCGGGAAGCGGCTGTCGACCGCGACTCTATTGCCACGGAGAAGTGCCTCTGGCGTCGTTGAGGGAAGGGTTCTTGCTCTCCAAGCAGAGGTTCGGGTTTTGGCGTATTCATGGCATTTTTAATGCCTTTTTATCGGGCTTTGGTTTTTTGTACTGGGATCTTTTTGTGCCAACCTCAAATAAAGATACATTTTGTACCAGTACAAAAACAATGCCCCCCCCCCAAAAAAAAAGCCTAAAAAGCCAAAGCCCAAACCTCTGCTTGCAGAGTAGTCGAGCTATTGCGACAGAGAAGTGCCCTTGGCGTCGTTTCTCACCACACGTGGGTCTCATTACAGACTAAAACTCCTCACAAGTACACGGAATGTTGATGAGAAGTTTCCTCTCGACATAACGCGTTAAATCTAGCTCTCTCACAAACTCTTTCAACCGGTGTGTTGTTACCCTAAATTCGAAGAGTCTTGGTATTACACAGTTTTCTTGTCTTACCATACCAAGACTATAAATAAAAGGATATTGAATTGTATTAACCATCTACAGTACTAGTATTACGGAATTACGTGGTGGCATTTTTACTGGACACACTTTTCACATGAATGAGAGTTGAATTACCGATGACATAGGGTTCATAAAACTTCATATGTTTATAAATAAAATCAAAAACCCACAAAAATCGCTCTGATAAATCAGGGGGGCGGACTGATATGCGTCATAAACATTGCGAGTCGTCCAATATTCACACTTGCATCCAAAACATAACGTATCCTACCGCCACTGTACTCAACTGGGACTACTTTGTGTCGAGATCCTCTTTCGTCCACGACACAGTAGGCTTATTTCGGGGTGTAGTATTTGTGCAATGCTTTCATAGACACCGCCATTTTCCCACAACCACCACCCGACACCGACAATGGTTTAGGTTTGTTATTACTTCCTAAACCACTGAGGATATGTATTAGGTTAACGTTTAGTTGCTTCCTCAGCGAATTAGAGTGTCTTCTATATCGTCGTAGGTTTCTCTTATTGATCGATGATCAGTATAGCTATCTAGTGTGACAGTGGCGAGTTTATTGGCGCTACCAACTGATGCGACCGACGGGTCTAGACCTTTTAGCCGAATCGTTAGAGCGTCGGGGTCTACAAAGCCCGGCTTTGGCGTGGGTTCGATCCCCGCCCTGGGACCAGGAGTGTATTTCTGTTTCTACTCTCCAAATTCTTACATTTGTATGTGGTTTGGACCTCTGCTTGGCGAGTAAAAAGTATCCACATGTTCTTAGCTATACGCCCTAATACCAAGGAGGCTAAAAATCAAAGAATTTAAAGCTCCTTGCTAATAGACCGCCCCCCACCCCAAATACTTCTCCACCCACCACTGTTGAAAGCGATTCCCAATGTATCCTCATTAGCTGCCTTATGCTTCATTAACTTTGAAGAACTTTATTTAGGCTTAAGGAAACATCTTGTGTTTCCTGTTTCAGTCCTGAAAAAATTAAGGTCGGTAGGTTGGGATTTTCTTTCTTCTTTTTTTAGAATTTGGCGATCACTAATGAACCAAGTTGAACTTATACAATGCAGTTTAGCAAAGTAAAACTTGCATGAGGACACTTATATGGTCAATGTCAATGTTGGAAAACCAATTGTACAACGTTTCATCACTCACATGTCAGATCATGAAGCTAGTATTTCACTAGTTCAAAATTATGTCTCTTGCAGGGGGTCCACACACAAAAAAGCTAGGGTCTGCAGTTTTTTCTAGGGTCGGTCTGGAAAAGGGAAACACAACATTTTTTCTAGGGTCCGTCAGGAAACGGGAAACACAACATTTTCCATAGGCCTTAGGCTCATTGCGACCTTCACAAAACAGGATATCTCTAATTCGGCAATTCCGCAGTACCAGGCCCTGGTGGGTGTTTGTGGCTGACCTGCGGGGGAAGTCAACTAGTAAAGACGCTCAGATTCTTAACTTACTCCCCGCCAGGACTCCTAACAACTTCCTCTTTGTTGGAAGTTAAAACTTTCGATCCAAAATTGTCACTCTGGTCTTCCTCAGTAGACTGACCCAGTGAGACTTGTCACGTGGCTTCTTTGAAGTGTACTGAGGAAGACCAGAGTGACTGGTAGAAAGCTTTAGGTGAGAGAACTTCATTGTGTTGGATCCAAAGTTTTAACTTAAAACATGTAACCACTAACACAGATTAACTTTCATGATAACTTCCTCTTTGAATACTTCTCACAGAGCAAGGCGCCAACCTTCTTGTCTTGTTTTGAGAAAGATATGCGCTGAAGGAAGTCATTTCTTTGTTGCGTAGAAAACAGTTACTGGAAACGTCAATGAAGGTTAGACATCCATGTAAAGAGGTACACAAGAAACCTGTTACTCCAACAACGGGCAAACCTTTCAAGGAACATCCACTATTTGTCGTCATTGGCTACTTTTCCTCTATAGATGAAAAGTAGTCACTGACGAAAAAAGTAGTGGATGCTACTTGAAACATCTGACAGTTTTCTTTTTGTTTTTACATCTGTCCAGTTGCTTGAGGAGCTGTTTTCTTATGAGGGCAGTTACTGTTTTTTTCCGAGAGATCAAAAGTACATCCAGGGTATATCACAAGGCTCAGATTGTTGACGGTCTCACCAGGCAGGGATGTAGGGGACCTAGGGGGGTGTTGTTGAGGGTGCTCCCCGACATCTCTGGCAGACGATCTCGCGCCAGAATTAGCAGACGACGGGCGCCTGTGCCTAATGATGCTGTAATGTCCCAAATTCGTCCTCCCTGTTCTCCTTCCCAGTGTGCTATGAGCCAGGTCAATTGTATCTATAGGTTCTCGGATTCTTTTCCAGAAAAAAAAGAAGCGACAGTGCTAAAGAAAAATGAAAACAGACCTAAGCATCCTCTTATAGCCCCAAACGTTGCAATGAGATGAACATACCAGGCTGGTTTATGCTTCAATGAATTTTAACCAATTCAAACCAATGCATTGACATATGGATAAACTGTAACAACTGAGAATGCCAAAATATTAGCATTGTGGAGTTGATTCAAAACCTGAAGCCTTTTCTTTTTGCAAATCAGAAGAAAAAAATAAGCAGGTGAATTGGAAAACCAATTCAGAACCTGACTCCTTTTCTTTTGTAAATCAGAAAAAAAACATTAAGCAGGTAAATACGAGAACCAATTGATCAAATTGGTGTGGCCTAAGTTGTAAGAGCCAGACTTCTGTCTGCTCTAGCAGAGTGCCCCTGGAGGAGACTACGCATGTATCTGTATGTATCGTTTGGTCCGTGGCGTCGTCTGGCCACGTGGCCACAGCCGAAACCCGCGGGGACTTGTTTTTAAAGACATTCCGACACTTCAACTGGATTTTTTCGCGCGTACGAAAAACAGCAATTTGCGAGAAGAAAACTTGTTCTTCGCACATTACCTATGACAGATGCCGCACGTTTCTGATAACAGAAGCACCGTCTAAAACACAAATCTTCTGGCGTGAATAGTCCAGTGGTTAGCGACCCTGCCTCGGTCATGTATTAGAGGTTGGGAGTTCGAATCCTGGCTGTTGTCGCTCACTCGACATGCACGCTACTGCAAAGGGTTGCAGTCCTTAGGACGGGACATTAAATGGGAAATGTCAGGAGAAGGAGGCGGAGGAGAAGACACATGAGAGAACACAATAAAACGAACTTACGGTCGATGTCGCCATCACTGCCGTAGAACGTCATGATGCTGCTCCGTTTGAAGCCGTAGCGCCGCAGCATGCCGTACCACGCCTTCACCGCAGCCTCCCTCTGCTGGTCTCGGCCCACCTGAGGGTTCCACCCGCTTCCTACGATCACAGCTCGATCGCACGTCTCCCACGGGCGACAGAACCCTCGCAATGCGCCCTCCCCGCGACGGAACTTCTCGCATCTTCTCGTGTTCTCCGTGAGCTCGCACCGCGGGATTTCGTAGCGATCCACGCCGGATTGGGGAGGGCAGGGCGCGAAGCCGTCGATGTGGTCCAGGCAGCGGAGTTGCTGCTTTTTCTCCGGGTCGTTCACGAGCCGGACCTTCGGGAGGAAGTTGATCTCGCACCGCCGGGCGAAGTTTCTTCTCCGCAGGTTCCGCTGCAGGGCGTTTCTGCATCTGTTCTTCAGCGATAGCGTCAAACATTCCCTGTCTCCTGTTGGAAAAAATAAATGCAAAGTGTTAGCATTTAATCTCATCAACATCATCATCTGGATTCCAATAAATAACAATATACCGAAATCACAGAAATCCGTCAAATCCGGGAGTAGGGAACATTGTTATTGACTTTACCAAAGTAATATATACATACATACACAATGAGTTTTGTTTTACCTAAGTAAGTAAACAATAAAATTTAAACACATCAAAACTTCATAATAACAATGACAATGATGTTTATTGCATATTTATGCCCTTCCGGGCTAAATGCATTGGATGACATAACATATTGGATGATACTAGTTACTAGTACATAGGGAATTGTATAAGAAGAAAAAACAAAACAAAACAAAACAAACAGCTACTGTATACTATAATTCATCTAACTCTAAAGCAAACATTTTATAATCTTTGAGACGTTCTTCAGGATAAATGACCCACTGATTTGTCAGCTCACGTGATTGTAAGGCAGCCTTTTCCATGACGATAGAGCTGTTAGTGTTATACATTTTGAACAAAACACACATGGCTGTCCCAAGAACGCCCTACGTGAGTCCTTACTGAACATTACGCATGGATACAGTACTGTATTTACAAAGTCGACCCTGTGAAAGCCATGTTTTGTGTATGTTGAATGGCGCCATGCCGTGAGCTCACGTCCATGTTGTTATAGCGTTGTCCCGCAGTAGGGGTATGTTATGATGGCTCAAGACGAAGCCGGATATTACTTTAACTTCAAATAAACAAGCGAGAATCCACATCTTACACTTCGCGTGTGGAAGGGAAGAATAGTATAGATCTCCAAGCAAATATTGCCATTTTTTACTGATTTATGTGCCAAGGGCACGCACAGTGGAGTACTACACTAATGTTTGTCTGTGTTTACAATTCCATTTCAGAACATAAACTAAACAAGAAAGACAAGAATATACAAAAAGTTCTGCTGTAGTTCAAAGGAAAACCACCACGAGGCCTAAATCGACCTTGACCTTTGTCTTCCTAAGGCCTACCAATATACATGTAAATTTATTTTCACCACAATCTATCCGTAGCTTCTTGAGTTAAGTTTACACATGTATGTGAAAACAAACACACACATACATGCACACACACACATATACGACATAACAAAAATAAGGTACAATGTAATAAAATCATATTAACGTGGTACCGGGCTTGACTGTTTGTCATATGTAGCACTTCATCGCATTTACAGGGACAAAACACAGATTCAGAGACTATCCCTAGTTTATAAACACTTGTCGGAAAACTTCAAACAAATTTACAAAGCAATATCAACTTCCTTTTGTTAACAAAGCTTCCAATGTTCCACTGTGTTGCTTTTTCAATAAGTAGAATTTACGGATAGAATTCTTCAAACAATGAGGAACAATAGCAGGTTTGCGAAGATATTACGCCCTGTTTAAACTGTTGACAATTCCATTGTTCCGAAAATTCCACCCGAAGTGAGGTATGACCTTTGTGTATTGCTGAAAACCCCGTAACAATCCACCCAGCTCTCAGAGCGTGCGTAAATGTGTAATGAACTGTACTTCCCTTTAAAGCTACGTAACACAAAGTATTGCCGCTATACAAAGCGGCATTGTTAACATGTTAGCATCTTCCCGGTAAAGTAAAGCTCTGCAAAATATCCAAGAGGCAGAAAATAAAATAAAATGTAGCCTACGTTCTGATATCACCCAAGTATGAAATTTTATTTCGCCTGGACATGCACGATTTCGATAGCAGTTTTTTTTTTGCCCAGTCTTCGTTTTCGTATACGCAATTTTGACAGTTACAGGTACTCGTACACCAGCTATATAGGTAAGAATCTGTACCTTAATAATTTTACAGGTACAGGTACACAAGATATACAGCTCGGGCCCTGGACCTAAACACGTTTACAGGTACAGGAACGGGTACATGTGTTTAATTACCTACATGTACACAGCCCTGTACCTGTATCTGTACGGATAGACAGGTACAGGTACAGGTACAGTACAGTCCCAGTGTTTGAAGTTTTCGCGGCGTTATGAAAGGGTTGTTCCTCAGTGACCTGTGGTGTCACAGTTAAGTACGGCGGGCGAGCTGGTGCCAGCATCAAAAGTATCGGTTTCAGAGTCGTGGCTAAGCGAGCATGTCCTCTCCACTGGTGCGGGAAGTAAGGGCTGGAACACCGGCCGTATTCTTCTTCTCTCAGTCCCGTACCTGTTCGGGACAACTAAAGCAGTTCGTTGTTTTACGTCACCTAGTGTGGAATATAATGTGGGGTCGTGTGGCGTAGTGGTAGCATGTTCGGGCCCAAGAGGTCCCGGGTTCGAATCCTGCCAAGTGTCACCGATCTTGTGCCCTTGGGAAAGGCACTTAACACGACTATCATCACTTCACTCATGTGTAAATGACTACCTAGCTTCGGTTAGGGACGTCCCTCGGATAGGACAAAACTTTCCACTATAACCTGGATGCACTGTGTCATAAAGGTATCCTAAAACTACTTGATTCCAACTCCACAGTCGTACATGTAGTTAGATGCAGTGCAAACGTGTTACTATATTTGCAGAGCCTAATCTGTAGCTCCACGGTCCGAGTAGGCTGAAAACTCCGGTTACCACCGAAGCGATGTGCCCCTGTTGTCCGCCTAATCCCCTGACATAACGGAGTCCTGTGTGTCCAGTCATGTTTGGTCCTGTCAACGCGTTATTCAACCCTACAACACACACTCTTTCATGTTCTCTTTGCTGTGTAAACAGCAGATTATTTGAAGACGACCGATTCACGCCGTGGTGGACCGGAGATGGGCGGGAGGGGACAGACCGGGAGGGGGAGGGGCGGGAGCAGTCGGGGAGGGGGCTTAAGAGTCGTGTTGGTTTTAGAACGGTAAAGCCTTTACACGTGTTAGGGGGTAGGGCAAACATCCTTTCAGGGCAGCCCAACAAAGCCTTTTCTATCTAACTATGGGTGAAAACGGAAGATACACACAATAGTTATAGATAGTAAATCTGTATAGCCGGTATAACCGCCCTTCGGCGTGACACACCAGCCTCTGTATCTGTATAGCCGGTATAACCGCCCTTCTGTGTAACACACCAGCTTCTGTATCTGTATAGCCGGTATAACCGCCCTTCTGTGTAAAACACCAGCTTCTATCTGTATAGCCGGTATAACCGTCCATCGGTGTAACACACCAGCTTCTGTATCTGTATAGCCGGTATAACCGCCCTTCCGCGTAACACACCAGCTTCTGTATCTGTATAGCCGGTATAACCGCCCTTCGGCGTAACACACCAGCTTCTGTATCTGTATAGCCGGTATAACTGCCCTTCGGCGTAACACACCAGCTTCTGTATCTGTATAGTCGGTATAAATGCCCTTCGGCGTAACACACCAGCTTCGTGGCTTCGCAGGCACGCGGCGCGGCAGCTGGCTATATTACACCGAACGACCTGTTACACCTACCTAAGTTAACTCTAAACATTGTTTGAAGCTATCTCTAGATTGGTTCTGTACCATTTCCAGTTTATCTTCGTCTGTTTTTTACATACTGCTGAGTTTTTTCTTCATCACAATTTTTTACAATACAATACAAAACGTCAGACTCAAGCCGCTCGGTGAAGATGTCATCCATATATAATCAAATCAACTTCGAACAAGCAGTCAGGACAGAGGGAACGTTTTTGTGCTGCTGGTGACCTAATATGGAGGGAAGTCGCGTTGAAAAGCTCCCGCCGACCGACGTAATCACACGGACAAACACCGGAAATGAGAGGAGAGAGTGAAATGTATACAGATTACCGCATCATGCGTCTGGACAGGAGCCAATAATTAGCCTCTACCAGGCTTTAGGGGCTGCTGGAAAGAGTAGATATGGGCTAAATAGACGAGAATGGGAGCTTAAATTGTCTGGGAAGAATGTTTGAGGACTACATTTTTAGCCTTGACAGGAGCCAATAATTAGCCTCTACCAGGCTTCAGAGGCGACTGGAAGAATAGTAATTGGCCAAATAGACAGGTAACATGCCGTGGGAGTTGGCTCGCTAACGGTTTGCCTTTTATCTGTTTAATTGGCCAGTTTTTAGTTTCTTTTCGGATCAACGGTAAGGGCGATGGTATCCTTCAAACATCAAAGCAATCTGTTTTCATTCTCTACTAGTACTAGTTATAGTACTAGTTATAGTAGAGTACAATTTTCACTCTACCATTGACCTAACTATTAATTGCCAAGCTCTTATTATTGACGGAAGTACTATTTGCGATGGGCAAGCATGATGAGCCTGAATAACTGCTGTAAAATGAGGTGTGTCTACAATAGATACCTGTTGGTCTTCAAATACCACACGGTTCCATGGAATGTTTAACAAAAGGCAGCTTAAAAACCAGCAAAGATTTTGAGCCTACATGTACTGCTGATTTAGAAGTGGTAACGCAGAACCCTCCTGTGTTATGGGAAAGACTGGGTCATATTTGATCTAGGATTATCTTTGTTTTTATTCACCTGGTCGAGCCTAGCTCACGGGAACTATGTACACACCATACCGCAACACTCTTTTACTTTTACTAATATGATTGTTGTCATACTTTTGAGGATAATCGCTCAAATTTCTCAAATACGCGCTCTCTTACGCTTTGGACGACAAGAACATACTATTCCAATATTAGCCTAAATTTAGTCTAATATCAGTAGCCCCTTTACATGAAATTTGTTCTACAGACATTGGATAAACATCGTCACACACTTTTGCATAAGGGTCAGTGACCTGATAAAAAGAAAGTCTTCAGTATCTGCAAGAACCCCCCTCCCCCCAAGCGACAAGGTAACAGAATTTTGATCCACCTATGCACCATGTAACAACTGCTAAAGGTTTGTTTTTATGATATTAGTACCTGACAGCAGGGATGAGACTCCCTGAATTGCAAAGAGTTTGCGTACAAAATTACAAATTATAACAGACAAGACAGGCAGAGGTATACAGAAGTATTGTCGCGAAATGTTGACTCTCTGAAAGATACTGGCATGCAAAAATGGGCCTAAGCAGGGGGCTATGCTCCCAGAACCGTAGAGATACTAGAGAGCCTACGACGGTCTGGGTACCAGGTTGGTGTCTGAGCTAGCACGTAGAGAGAGTGAGGGGTACCCTTTTCTGAGAACCCGCTACACTAAGCTGTCTTGTTCTATACTTAGCAGGACTAACCCGTTTCCTGTGCCCTAAGAGCGGGTGTCCCGAAGTCTACTCAAGTTTATTTCCTAACTTGGCACAAGGGTCGGGGTCAGTTGACAGAAACAAATCGGTAGATTATCTGGCAAATTGTCTAATCAGGTACAACACGATATTCGTGTCAACTGACAAGCCATCCGATCATCAATCCTGTTCAACATAACGCTACTAAAAGCAAAGGAGCAAGTGAAAAAAAAAAAAGAAATGCAGAAAATGAAAGAAAGAAAGAAAGAAATAGAAAGAAAATTAAAGAAGCTAAAATGGAAATAACTTTTAATTCTTAAAAGAATTGTTGAAGACTAAAAGAAGAGAAAATGAATTTTCAAGTATACAATTTAAAAAATAACTGTAAGTGCAAAATAAAACATTTGGAATGAACACAATTTGCTCGGTGTCAAGTTCACGAACTATTTCCTGTTCTACGGTAGCCATGAACAGGTCAACGCTCTCTGTGATAATTGGCTGACACGTGTTGAGGTTTCAGACGGAAGGGTTTAACTCTGTTTTACATCCTGCTACCGAGAAACCGCGGATTCACATGGTATCGGTACAAACCGCAGTTCTGACAAACAAGGAAACGAGTCACGCCGCAATGTCGTACGGTGTCGCCGATCGCGTGATGGTCGTATAACATTCGTCATGCAATAGTCTTGCATGTGCACTGTTTTCTTAGCGAAAAGGCTGTTTTGGATCATTTTTGCGGTTGTTTCTGTGAGAGTCTGCAGCGGCCCAAGTGACCGCACTGTTGGTCGTAAAAGGACAAAGTCACATACGTCTTACGATTGTTTTGTCTGGTGCTTTCGGAGAAGCTACGGCAGAACCTACTATAGACAGAGGTACGATAACCTTTTCCGTCACAGAACGGCCGTACGACAGATTTACAACCTTATTTGTGTCAGTGTCGTGTTATAAGTCGGTCGCACGTCATGACACTGGGCTCAAGTCGCAATCCCTGTGCTGTTGTGACTTCCTTGTTAGTCTGTGATAAAACTTAACACAACTCAAACCGTGGCTTAAGTGAGAACTCAAAGTCACCGTTTTCGGAAATAGACCATCGTGTTGTATACATACATAATCATTACCCCCTCCTACAGTATATACAACGAATCAAGAGAGAAAGAAGTTCCGGACTGAAACCGATTTCTTGGAAAACTGGACCACGTTTTCCCCATTTCCGATGCACCTGCTTGCTCGCGAAAATAGACATCAGTTCTAGACCGTTAGTTTGTCGCGTGTGTTATCCATCCCTCAAGTTGTTGGCTCTGACTCAAAAAAGGAAGAGAAGCTTAGAGTTGCGGTGTGTGATTTTAGCTAGTGTCACACATTCAGGACCTTCGTACGACTTGCTGCCGACCAATTCCCGACCAATGTTGGCGCTGGGTTGGGAGTAGCCAGGACTTCATTGAGCTCCAGATTGCGTCCAAGCAGTTTACGACTTTATTTACTGACCTTTTTTAAACTCATAGTTGATGCAGATGACTTTTAAGGACCCATAAACAATCACACCGACCAACTACCAACCTCATACGACTTGCTAAGGATTTACTCCCAACCATGGTCTGGAAAAGGCCAAGGTCGGCTATGTGTGACAAGGGCATCAAGAAAATAATTGGTTGGCCTTCCTTCGTACAAAGCAAGGAGTCAAGTTAGCACCTCAAGAGCCTAGAATTACCTCTCAATTTTGTTAATGGTTGTGTCCTAGTGTAAACTTGAGGTCGCTGTTGGTTCTGTCAGAGACTAACGTGACAACTTCAGTCCGGTTAGAAACGACAAACACATCCGGTCCTTCCTGAAACAGCGGAAATAACTTTTTAAACAAGTGATAGAAGAGGTTTGAGCTCTGACCTTTGTAGGAAATTTGGCCATGAGATAGTAGTTATTTTAGGTCCGTGTGGGAAAAGGGGGTGTGATAGTGTCACGCATGGGGAATTAACAACAGTTAGCGGGAGTGGATGGGGTCTAAGAATTATTATCACATATCTCAATTCCTCTTGGCCATACAGCGATGAAGCCATAAGGAAAGGTAGAGTTATTGAGTTCGCTTCGCTCACTTGGTGGTCTATTCGGTGGTTATGCTCACTGAAAAGGCCTTATGCTATACCGTAGATACTAGTAAGCTTTATCATACATGTACTATACACACATTTCAGCCTGGAATCTATGCCTGGTTACATAAACAGTGTACGTTTACTAATAACCTAAGATTCTAGCAGTATAAGGCTACGTTGAATTGTATGAGAAATCAAAGGCGGGGGCCGTTACCGACTTCTTACAACCTTTGACCTGTTGCTCAGGTCACACTTCCGAAAACTGATGTGTACTGAGCAACCTGGTCTCGGTTATTCTGAACAAGACGTATCGAAAATTTTGGTAAGTGTTGTAGTCCTGTTCCAGCCAATGCCAAGACGGGGGCCGGTACCAACTTCCAACAACCTTTGACCCGTTGCTGGCGTCACACTCCCGGAAAGTGACATGTAGTGAGCAACTGGATTCTAAGCTATCGTGAACAAGGACTGACACAACATTTTGTAAGTCCCCATAACCTTTCCAGTCAATGCGAAGACGGGGGCCGATACCAGATTTCCTCACTTAGCTCAGGTGTAAATGAGTATTGTCCTGTAATGTATTTGTCCCCTGTGTTGGTGGCGGCATTAATATAAGTTGAAGAAACTTGAGTGTGTCGACACCACGTCTGGTGATTACATGTTGGAATAAAATTTAAAAAAAACAACCTATTGCTGATGTCACACTTCCGAAAAGTGACTGTGTTCTCAGTAATCCTGACTGATAAGAACCGACAAACAATTTCCAGGCCCCATTATTGCATTAGAGTAGATTTAAGTAATTTTCCATGACTGTGCGGAGCAGGTGTGTCGTGTCGCTCGTGAGTCGCCTCGGGAGGCGTCCCCCCCTGCCGACCTCTGTCCGCCCACACGCCCGGTTATTTCACACTCACAACGCTCCATCCGCAGGCCACACTAGTTTAATTCTATGGATGACATCCACGCGCGCATTACGTTTTGCCTGTTCTAAAAAACACCCCCGAGGAAGCCTAGGTGCTATCCCCGTAGTCCATGGTAGCTAGCGACGTAGGGAGCCGGCGGTGGCTACGAAAGGACGGAAAAAAGAACATCTCCGAGGAGGCTCTAGCCTGGGTGCGATCCTCTGTAGTCCATGGTGGCTAGCGACGTCGACCATAGGGAGCCGGCGGTGACTATCAAGGACCCAGGCTGCCGACTCTACACGACTCAAGAACTCAAGTGTCAACTCATAAATGCCCTAGAAGGCCAGAATGTGCCAGATTGTCAGTAAAGTAGTTACTTGTATGTTCTACCGCAAATTCAGAACGTCAGCTTTGTATTCCTGTGATTTAGCAGCATTTTTGTGCTGGAATTTTGTTTCTTTTCGCCAGCGCGCACTAGTTTGGGCGTCTTCAGAGGATGTCATCCATAAAATTAAGTCAATGTGGCCTTAAATTTTTCACAGTGACCGCTGGTGTCATTGCCATGTCACAACAACGTCGCACCCCGCCGATTGGAATGCAACAAAAGAAGCAAAAAATGTCAAAATTGGCAAAAACATTCTCCTGAAATATTTGCGGGAGAAACCGTAGAGCGATGGCATCGTAACAATGCTATGAAGAAATACCGGAGACCTCAACTTTGCCTTACTCAATAGGAAGTGTAATAATGTATTATAGCTATTATATAAAGCCTTGTCAACAATGTCAGAACCAATTAACACTAGGCATCGCATTTGCCCAGACATTGTGAAAGTTAAAGCATACTCGACAGTGTCCAAAGACTTCCATCTCCCAGGACAGGCCCTAGTATAATGATGATACTTTTGTCAATGTACTTTTTTTATCTTCGGCACTTGAAGGAAGTATTGTTATCGGTGTGTTTATGTGTCTGTCTGTCTGTCTGTGTTTTTCTCCCTACACGGGTTCATATTACTCAAGAAGCTATGTGTGGATTGTGATTGTATTTGATATGACAGTAGGTTTTGGGAAGATAACGGTCAAGGTCAATCTTGGGAATAATAGGGAAAAAATAAATGTCAAAAACTTGCAACTAAACTATAAAATTGATATGACTCTACCTCGTGATAGAGGTAGCCTTAGGAAATGATACCTCGGGAGCCTTAGGAAAGCTTACACTTGCATCACTCCATTTACTATAGTGGTGTTGGAGTACATGTTACAATTGACAAGACTGGTTCTTTTTATATAGGCCTCTTAAATCTGTCCAGTCATCTGAAGGACCAGGTGATTTAGTACAGACTGAGATACAATCAAAGTGTTAATATACATCCAGTGTAATATGTCGTAATGAGCTCGCACAACCGTCTCTAGTCGCGACAGAACCAGCCAGGCTAGTCGCCACACCGGCAAAGTGATGATGGACACACCAAGATGGCGGCGTCAGACCTCATAACCATTAAGAGATGTGATAAGTAGCAGTACTGTATGGTGTTGAAGTCATCGCAACCAAGAGAGGTGGGATGGGGCTGGGGTGAGGGTTGCTGTATCTGTATCTGTAAAGCCGGTACAACCGATCTTCGGCGTGACACACCAGCTTCGCAGGCACGCGGCGCGGCGGCAGCTAGCTATATCACACCAAACGACTTGTTAAACCAGATCTTTGCCAATCTAAGTGCAGGATTCTAGTGATGATGCCCCAACTGTGCTTGTTTTCTTTTGTGGCAACGAGCTCCACTCTAGTAGTCTCTACGATAGTTTTTGAACACATCAATTATTCTACTAGCTTAAACAAATGTATAGACAAACAAACGCAAATAGAACAGTACCTACGTACGTGTACGCACTATGAGCTAATGAAAGAAAAACGCTGCTGGCAATGCCAGGGAGTACGGGGGCAGGAAGGGCCACATATCTTCCGGCTCTTGAGTGTCAGAGCATTTGTCCACACGCGTGGGACCGCGTTCTTCATGCAGCCCCGTCATTTCACACGCGGGGCTGTCAGCGGCATTCCGCTGCTCTTGACCCTTTCGCACCCGCATAGTTGCGCTAGGGCGAAGAGAGATGGCGCCGGAACACTGAATTGTCCACTCTCGGGCTTTCTCGCGAGAACTTCCGCGAGAACTCAAGCCGTCGTCATGGAAACGTAGAAGCATTCCGCTGCTCTTGACCCTTTCGCACTCGCATAGTTGTGCTAGAGGGCGAAGGGAGATGGCACCGGAACAAGGAATTGTTCATTCTCGAGCTTTCTCGTGAGAAATCACGTCGTTGTCATGGAAACCTGGAAGCGGAGTACCATGTCTTCTACCTTATATTCAAGCAGATGTGAGGTTACGGTTCACACAACCCTCCACGTGTAAGACGTAGTAAACTAAAAACATATTAAGGTAGACAATTAAGCAAGAACCTTCCATCTTTTGTATGGTGAGTAATTATGTAGTCGCGCGATAGCTCTGAAGGGAAATTTATTATCCCCCAAAAAATCGTGATCGGAATATTGTCACCATCACGATCTATGTGACAGTGACGATAACCAGGATTAATATATCAGCAGGACATCCGTGTTTTTAGACCCAAAATAGTCTGCTGTTGTTATTAATCGTGCTCAATTCGTATTTATAGTCTTCTCCACTGTATTAGCTCACAAGTTGTTACTCTCATGGTTTTGTGCACTTGTAGGGCATATCGAGGTCCGAAATATTTAACCTTTCCAATGTTAGGCTTTAATGCATTACATTTACAAAGAATACAATAGTAAAGGGTAAATATATTGACATATGTTATATATTAGTATATATTGGCATGATATATACTTGTACATGTACTGGCATATACTGGCACAACATGTTATACACTGGCATATACTGGTATAACATGTTATATACTGGCATATACTGGTATAACATGTTATATACTGGCATATACTGGTATAACATGTTATATACTGGCATATACTGGTATAACATGTTATATACTGGCATATACTGGTATAACATGTTATATACTGGCATATACTGGTATAACATCTGTTATATACTGGTATCTAACGGTATAACATATATGGTATAACTCATGTTACATACCGGCATATACTGGTATAACATATCTTATATACTGGCATATACTGGTATAACATATTTTATACACTGGTATATACATATACCCCTGCAGGTGCCAGCCTTCCCATATCACTCCTCTACACTCTCACACCATCAACAACAGTAACATTGTAATGGTGTTTGTTTGTACAACTCCGGTACCTGATAAAAAGGGGGGGGGGTCAGAAACCTTTGAAGATTTTGTTTTCTCTGTGCGAGAAACGCCCGCGGGTCGGCAGCACAGTGTATACACTCGTCACCGGACCCCTTTGACCCCGTATAGCGGACGGCAGCTGGTTGATGAAGGCCCGGTGACAGATGGTCCTGGTATCGACCGAGCGTACTCGCGTCCTCTGGATAGATCACCCTTCTACACTAACCTCTACCAGAGTAGAAATTGGCCACATATAGAGAGATAACAGGGAGTTGGTCTGCTAGAGTTTCGGGTGCGGCAAACTGTACTCTCTAGCGGACCAACTCTCTCGGCATGTTATCTCTCTCCTTGGCCAATTTCTACTTTTTCCAGCGTCATCGCCCGCAGTTGTGCCTGCAGTGTAGATCTAGACTATTATCGGGAACATGTGGGCCGTTTTGTCCCATTCGTTATGCAACATTTGCTCCATAGATAAAGGGACCTGTAAAATTTACGACTTCAGTTCGGTTACATATTAACCTTTATGCGTCCCGCAGAAACCACGACCATGTATTGTACATGTTACGTGACGGAAAGAGCTGCTCTGTCTATTTTCAGAAAAACTGACGATACAGAGAAAGTTTCTTCTTAAGTCCTATAATAGATAAAGGATCTTAAAGACGTCAGGTCGTTTTTGAATTTTAGACATAAAACCAGAAAGACTGTAAAGAATGGCTGCGCAGAATAAAGAGAAGAAACATCTTGCAGCTGCCGCGAGGACTTTTAATCCTTTCGGCCTTCGGCCCTCTTTACAACGCGGTTGAGAACCTTTGAACTGACGCATCAATAACATCTATTGACCAGCAGCAAAATGTTGGGACTATCACAGAAACACACATGTCCGTTCTTAGAAATCGTTCATTCACTCTATGGTTTGTGTGCGGCACGTTGTGGTTGATCTTCAAACACAGTGTGTCGGCAGGCAAGGTCGTCACGTTTTTGTTAGAAACGGTCTTTTCATAAAGCAGTTAGTACATAACCCCTCATGGGGCCTTGCAACAAAGACAGCCAGAAAGAAAGAAGGGAAAAAAGATAAAAGAAATTAAAGGAAGAAAGAAAGAAAGAAAAAAGGAAAGAAAGAATAAGATGGAAAGAAAAAAGCAAGAAAGAAAAAAGCAAGAATGAAAGAAAGATACCTTTACGTTACATCTACGTATACCACCTTTTGACGGTCCAGTTTCTTTCATATCTTACTGCCAACATAAATATTCTTTCTGATGATTTTGTTGAAGCCTTCACTGTCGCGAAACCTCAATCGTTTGCGGTAGAGAATCTACATTCTTTGTTGGTTTGTATACTAGCATATCAAAGCGGTCACAGGTGGCACTTTTACTTTAATTCGCCCGGGGTGAAAAAGTGAGTCTGATACCAACATGTCAGCAGGGAGAAAACATTGTGGCCCGGGTTTGTTAGCTTCAGCGGCCGGTAATGTTTTCTTTGGTCGGCAGGCTGTCCCCAGAGTTGTAGCGTCTTTCAGCGCCGAACTGATTCACAGACACCTTGAGATGCTCACATCTCGACACGATCTTCCAGAAGGACAAGAAAACCTAATTTTAAACCAGTTAACCTGTAGAAAAATCACATCTGTGGCAGTATATAATGTTGTACAAAGTTAACCCTTGGTCTCAACACTTACGTCATGTTCGTCTTATGTCATTATACGAAGTTGTAGAATTTCCAAGCAGGCTTTGACAGAACCAACCACCAACAAGGGTCTACGAGAACACAGCCTTTTCCGTAACAAGCCAGCTGAATTTTACAGGGCATGTACACGGACAATCTCAAGAACCTACGACTCATGTGATCTGGCCCTTACATTTGTACAACTTTGTTGAATCTTTAGACTTGGGTATATATATATATATATATATATATATATATATATATATATATATATATATATAGTATGTGTGTGTGTGTGTGTGTGTGTGTGTNTGT
>NW_017804043.1:1010130-1038490 GCF_001625305.1 Branchiostoma belcheri
TGACCAAAGTTTTTTTTATATGTACGGATACGATAATAAGCTCGTCACAATAGATCAAACTTTGTTGAAACTTTAGACTTGGGTTTTCAGCATAATTTGTCGGGGGTACGGATCCTACAATTCGGTTTAAAAAAAAGGAAATAGGCCAGGAGAGTCTGTCCGCGGGAGGGTTAATTTCCCCCTTTTCAAGAAGGCAAATGAACTCTACGCTGGCTTAACTCCCCTAACCAATTATTATCTTTATTGCCTAAATTTTTACTTTATTTTGAACCCGCGTTGTTTGTCTGGTGGAGACTTCCTCGCGTTAACTTCCGGCTTGTAGTAGAAGAAACAGGACATGCGCGCGAGCTGGGTTTCGGCACATGTGAGAAAGGCGGACATTTGATAGCGCCGCTTATCTCGACCAAAAAAAGGAGTTCCTCCAAGTGAAGCATAACTAGAAATCCCTTTGCTAGCGGCCGGCCGCTGGTGGGACGCCTTGCACACGGGCTATGTCCGACTTGAAAAGAAATCAACGCCGAAAAACAACAAAAACATTGCCGGGCTATCCCACGGCATTCTCGCACTGCGCACGCGAGTATTTTTATATATCAAAGAGCCCACATATTTTAGTGGGTAAATTCGTCATCCATTGTCTCAAAAGAAGAAGTCAAACCCAGCAAAACTAGTACCGTGTATGTTATAGAATGTAGTATAGTGTTAGACGTAGTCTCACATAAAATTGTCTTTTCTTTTTTCATACATGTTGTTTATAACTGCAATTAGCCCTCGGGCATGTATTTGCAATAAACCTTCATTATTCCGTGGTTGAAGATATGAAGGGGTAGCGTCTATCAGGCTTCGGGAGGCGGCTAGAAAGAGTAGGGTAGAAATTGGCCTGAACGCGGGTGCGGCAAACTGTACCCTCTAGCAGACCAACTCCCCTGGCATGTTATCTCTACTTGGCCACTTTCTACTCTTTACCAATCGCCACTCGACGAATCCTGGAAGAGGCTATGAAGGGAGGACACAGGTTCGTGTACGGGACAAATATAGCCGGGAAGTCAGAACCCCCGGCCGGCCGGTGGACCTTTGACGACGGGACAACCCACTGAAGTAGCAAAGTAATCAAAACATCAGCTTATCGACGGGAGGCTTGTATAAACATGGCTCAACGCGCGGGGTCTCGTGTGTCATCGCTTTAAAGGTTACAAGTGCGACAGGTTTTTTATTTCCTATCCCCGACATTCTTTTTTTTTTCAGAAGCACACCGACGAATACAAATAAAAGGACATGGACTGAGTGACTGCGAACTCATGTTAAGTACAACTTATATTCTCGCAGCCACTTTTACAATGGAAAAATGCGTTTACAAGACATTTGAAAAACTATGTATAGCATGAGTCAAACCTCCCATACACTTGATCATGAAACCTCCCTCCCCGACATTCGCGGAGGAAAATAAAACTTGACACTTCAAGGCACCGAAGTAAAGCGATTTCAGGGCAGTAAAACTGGACTTTTAAAGTAATTTTTCTGGTCATCTTTTTAAAAAGTACTAGTAGTAAATTGAATCAACCCTATCCAATAGCATAATGATATTTGTGAGGCAAAAATGCGACGTCGCTGACGGAAAACGGTTTCTTGTTTCGTAGCGCATGCCGTTAACGTTGCTTTCAAAAACACGGTATACCCGCTTTTTAGCGAAGTTTAAGTCCCAAAAGACACAAGCATTCGCATAGTTGTGTCTGTGGCGCCTACTTTACTGAACAGGATACGGCAGTTGTTCGTTTCATGTCGCTCTGACTCAGAGCGGCCTTCAGACTTGTCAAGGCCCGGATGAATTCCTGCGGTGTTCCGTTGACTGACCAGGACAAACATGACCTATGGACTATAGAAAAACGCTGCTGACACACCGAGTGACAATATACTATACTCTCTATATATAAATACAGCATGGTGTAATATAGTAACTTGTACTTCTGTATTTGTATCTGTATCGGTATAGATAGTATAACCGCCCTTCGGCGTAACACAATAGCTTCGCAGGCACGCGGCGCGGCGGCAGCTAGCTATACTGCACCAAACTACCTTTTGATTTACACCCAATCTTTGCACGTCTAGCTACAGGAGTTGTTTAAAGCTTTGTAGTAATGATGTCCCAACTGTACTTGGTGGCAACGAATTCCACTCTACGATAGCTCTTGGAAAATACTTAAGTTTTTACTTACCGAGATACACTTCATGCAACGTTCTTATCTAGGAGGAACACTAGGACGAGATGCCCTAAGCTTGCCTTGGGGTATCGTACTCTACATGTATATATATATAGCTACAGCACAATCTGCGAACACTGTGAGTGTGTAATATAATAACTTGTACTTACCGAGGTATACTCCACTCTGACTCGCACATTTGGCGGCAGCGACGTTCGTGTCTAGGTAGAACACCAGCACGAGATGCCCGAAGCTCGCCTTGGGGTACGGATCCAGCGCGATGACGGCGTCGTGGCGACCGGCCCGGGCCAGCCCGCCGTCGGGGAGGACGGCCAGGTAGCCGCCGCTGCCTCGCTCGGCCGGCTCGGTCATGTACAGGTGGACGGAGGAGCGCGGGATGGAGACCAGCGTCCGGCACTCCCGCTCCGTGGTGAAGAACACGGCGTCGCAGGCCAGGTTGTGCAGGTAGTGGTACGCCGCCATGGCCCACCGGACCTGGCGCAGGTCCTGCTCGGACGGGGTGTGCCAGTCCAACCGAGGGTCGATCAGACTCGATACGGTCGGTAGGTGCACCGTCCCCGTACAGAATATAAACAACCCGAACTGAAGGTAACGTACTACATCCATCTCTGGTTCCTGTGTGTGGAAATACTAGTAGTACAACACTCCTCCTGGAATAAGAATCTTGAGGGAAAAAGTACGTGGTTGTTTCCTGGTGCGGTAACTCCGTGCACCCGTGGTTGTTCCGTGCTGCTGCCCTGACGACCGGCGAATCCCGCCCGCCGGAAACGTCGCTCCGGTTTTTATGGATAAACCGGCATAACAAACAAGCTTTCCTACGAACCGACACACGCGCTCACGGCTCCCCCGCTTCACATGAAGACCACCGCGCCCCTCCCCACGAACTAACTCAAAACATCGCGGTGCGCGCGACCGAGCCTGAAAGCCATTAGGGACAGTGTTTGCGTAGAGGGCCGCCCCCTCTGTCGGTAAGGCCCGAGTCGAGCGCAGATTGGCCAGCGGGCCCGCACACATGTCAGCGCCCAGCAAAATTAATCAGCTAGGGCAGGCGTACTCTCCAAGCAGAGGTTTGGGTTTGGGTTATTTTGGGCGCTTTTGTAGGCTCTTTTTGTTTGTTTGTTTTTTTGCACTGGGATTTTTCTGGGGGTCGGAGGGAGAGAGAGAGAGAGGGAGAGGGACAGGGAAAGAGAGAGGGGGAAGAAACAGAACGAGAGAGGGAAAGAGAAAGTACAACTATATTTGTACCACATTGAATGGAAACGTTACTCTAGTTATATTCAATATAAACTAAATGATAACTACATACAACCATACTTAGATGAACCTTAAATACAAAATGACGAAAGAAAAACTAAAACGAAGTATTCTAATTCTTCAAATTCAGCGCATGGACTTGAAGTGAACTAGGACTTTCAAATAGAATGCATCTAGTAACGCCTAAATTCAATAGAAAAGCACAGAAAATAAGAATCCAGTGCAAAGTTTTTGCCAAAAGTAAGATATATACGTTGAACACTTTAAGTTACCGATGGACGCCATATTTGTCTACGTACAAACGTTAAACCAAACGCCTGCACGGTAGGTTTGCCGAAGGGTGTTCTAACACGTTCTAACCTCGCCTGATTGGTCACGCCGGGTCTGTGAATGACGTCAGTCGTCAACCTCACAGTCATGGGTGACGTCACACCCACCTTAAAGTGGGTTCTTTACACAAACACGCGCCCTTAAGAACACAAAGGGGGCCGGCGTACGGACTTGCGACACCAGCGTGTTATAAAGGCGTGGAGAAGTCAGCCCGTAAAACAGGCCCCACGGCGTTTGGTACCCTCGTTATTGGGCTGATACAAATGATTTTTTTAATGCTAACGTATTCTAACAGACTATGCGCAAAATATGGGAGACATCACAATATTCTAGATGTCATACATGACGAAAAAAAGGTCCAATAGCCTTTTTAAAGTCGTAGAGACATTGCGTTGTTGCATGGTGTCTTGCTATCGTGTCGCAAGAGCCCATCTCTCTCCTTTTACCGCCTTCTACCTCCCCAACCGAAGTCAGGTACTCATTTTATACCTGGGTGGTATAAAATGTTAGGAAAGTCATGCAAAGTGACTTTCCCAAAGGCACAACATCTAGCGAGGAATCGAACCCTTAACCACCCGATCCCTAGCCTGGGAACGGTCTGTAAGGTGCGGCTCAGTGACTCACGAGTTCGGCTTGTTTCCTCCGTTTTGATGTATTGTTGCCCATTGATTGTGTCGTTCAACGTTTGCACCCCTTTTGTGGTAAAAAAAAGGAAATGTTATTCAGCCCTAAGAACCCACTTAACATAGCTGCCGTTCGTACACAGTGCCCACGACACGGTCAGGAATGTCACGATTGTATGTTCCTTTGGGCGTGTTTGTAAGCTACAAAGTGGTCAGATGAAATGTTGACAAAGACATCAATACAGCACTTTATAGCAACGAGATTCAAGGCGCATCTGGTGTTTTCGATACCAAACATTCGTCAACGAGGAAGAATTTAAAACTCTTAGTCTCCTTCGAACTGACTTGAAAAAATGTTTTCAAATAAAATGTTTGATACGATTCAGGAAAAAATGACGTAACATGGCGTACAATTAACCTAGCGTAAGAGATCAAAATATATTTATCGTCTTGAAGTCAATATAAAAACTTATTTTTTTATTCAATTATTAACTCATTTTATTTACTTAACTTATTTTTACAGTCGTCTATATGATTATTCCTTTTATTTAAGCTCTAAGATGCTGATGGAAGGTGAACTGGGTTCTGGAAGCACTGTAGAAGCGGCACCTTGCGGAGGGCGAACGTTCTGCACGTTCCACTAACACCGTATACCCTGCTCTGACACACGTGTCCAGGGAATTAACTAGCCCAGTCTCAATAAACATTGGGTTCTTTCTCTCACTACCGATATTTCTACATCCCGACCCCGTAAAAAAATCCCCGAGTGCGCTAGCAGACCTGGGCGGGCGAGCAGCACTACATGTACCGAGGAAAATTCCCGTGAACCTCACGGTATCGTCCGGTGCCAGGCTATCTACTATAATCTAGCCTCTAACAGGCTTCGGGAGGCGGTCATAAAGAGTAGAAATTGGCCAAATAGAGAGAGATAACATGCCAGGGGAGTTGGTCCGCTAGATCTATCGAGAGTACATTTTGCCGCTCTCTAGCCGTCTCCCGAAGCCTGGTACAGGCTATAAGGCTATCGTCCCGACAGCTGTGATGAGAGAATGTCTTTGAAGAGGGCCATCCTCGGGTAGACAATAACAAGAGCGGACAGATAGATCCACTTTCGGGACATGTTTTGAAATAAAACACCCTGTTAAACAGCGGATGTGCTTTAAACTCCTTCTCATAAGAATGTCTGACAAGTAGAGTAGAACTGATATAAGAGTTGTATATTTTCCAGCTCCGGACGCCCAAGAGACCAAATTAGGCTAGAAAAAAACAACAGATATTGCAGACAGACAAAACATAGCCTAGGTCTTAGCACTATTCCCAAGAGATGCGGCGGCTTATAACATCAAAGTCGGTAACTCTGAGACAGTTGCCATATCGGAAAACATTAAAGACTTCCTCAGACGTGCTTCAAAGACGATTCCCTTATCAGAAGTTATCTACAAAACATGGCGGGGATTAGTTAAGGAGGAGGAGGAACTGGGGTGAGCGGCGGGCGGATTTGTAAAGCGCGGTTAGCTTAAAGAGGATTACTGATAAAAACAACACGGTGATATTTTATATCGAACACATCAATGAGTTTATTTTTGCTTTGAGAAGAGCCTTGTCCCTGAACTGAAATGTTATTAAATTGTTTGTTTCGTATATCGTAAACCGTCTTTAGATGTACACTCCAGTTTTGTTCAGTGTGGTTAGCTTAAAGAGGATTACTGTTAAAAACAACACGATGATATTTTATATCATACACATCAATGAGTTTGCTTATTTGTTTGCTTTGCTAAGAGAAGAGCCTTGTCCAACAATTGAAACGTTATTGTTTGTTTCGCATATCCGGTATAACCGCACTTCATTCGGCGTAAAACACCAGCTTCGCGGGCACGCGGTGAGGCGGCAGCTAGCTATATTACTCCAAACGACCTGTTGCACCAAATCTTTCCATAAATAACTGCAGGAGTTGTTAAAACTATATATTGATGACGCCCCAACTGTACTTAATGGTGACAGCGAGTTCCACTCCACGATAGTTCTGGGGAAATACGAGTTTTTGAACACCTCAATTCTTGGTTGCCAGCTCTGATATTTGAAGGCATGACTAGAACTAAGATTAGAGAACCAGAACTAATTCCTTACTTCTCTCTACGACAAACAAATGGATGAACATTGAACAAAAAATTGAAAATAGTTCATTAACCCAGGTTACCTATGATGATATTAGCAAGCTACGGAGAGAATATAAGCACACATTTGCCGTGTCGGTCTCTATGCAACATGGAGTACCTTCCAACTGGCGTTCTTTCTAACCCATCTCATCCTAATTCTCCCAAACTACCCTTAATGACCAGGGTCGACTTTAACTAATTAAGTAAGACTATAATCATTAACTTCCTGGCGACAGTGCCGGCTCCGGACGGTTTCTTCCTCAGGGTGTTAGTTAGCGGTCCGCAAAGTCCAACACTCCAGAACTGTCACAAACCATTTCCAAACTTACTCATCTTCATATCAGCTCGCCAGCAAAGTAACAAGTACGGGAAGGTTACATTGCTGACCAAACGTTTCTGTTTGTTGATTAAAAAAAGGACGTAAGAAAGAAAGACTTCTATCTGTGTCATAGTGATTATTTTCTTGGCCAATGAGTTCAAGGTCTTTGTCAGATTAACTTCTAAGGAAACTGCAGTAAAAGTTGGTATGTAATCACTTCCTAGCGGGCCAGTTTTCGCTTAATCTCCGATCCGATCCGATGACGGAATGAAATGTCTCCGGTTTGTTTTGTACTTTTTATGTGACGCTTTTGATGCGCTTTTGCTGTAGCGATGTAGCCTCTACCAGACCTCAGAGGCGTCTTAGAAGCGTTGGCCAAATGACAACACGCTCAGAGCGGCAAACCTATTACGAGACCCACATATCCATAACTTTGCTTCCAAGCTAGCCTTCCTGTGTTCTGTCAGGTTGTAGAACCACTGGTCAGGATCTCAACCCGCCGTCTTCATTCGATCGGACTGGTGAGATTTATCCCTCGGATACCCTGGCGCCTGCACGCGGCGTGTTTTCTGTACTCGCCGGGCGCGCGTCTCTGGTCGAGCCGGGGGAGACCCGCTGATTTCGAACATTTCAAAGGGATATATAACCGAAGTGCAGACGGGAGTCCCCGCCCAAACCAGGGACTTCCCCCGGGCACAGGGTCTGTAATTGTGTCAGGAAGCATCGCGTCTTTAGGCCACAGCAAGTACCTTTTATGGATGACGTCCACGCGCGCATTGATTTTGGCCTGTTCCCTGAAAAAACACACACAAGAATTAAACTTCGCTTTCTGTAACTATGACGAAAGGGTCACGACAGTGGGATAAGGGAAGATGTGATTAAATGAAAGAGGACAGGACGACGACTGCTGTTCCACTGATTATTGCTGTTTTCACGACGAATAAAGACTTGATGGTTGTTACTCTGTGTTCTCTCATTTGTGTCTTAACATTTGTCGTCCCTTAGTATATTTCAAACCTAGGCATTTTGCTTTTTTTAGCCCTTCTTGTTTTTCTTTCGCGCTCTCGCATTAGATTTAGGGCCTCCAGAGGACGTCATCCATAAAAGGTACTTGATGTGGCCTAATGTAAGAAGGGGCCCGGGGTATATAATTGTGTCAGGAAACATCGCGTCTTTATCTGTGAAATCGCCGCCCCCAACACGCGAGCCTGATTACTGACCCGCCCGGTGCCGAGCGGATAGAAACTGATCAGCAACAGCTGAGGGAAGGAAGAGCCGGTACTGATCCTTCAAGCAGATACGTAAAGGTAGCTCGTTTTTAGCGTCTTTTTAGCAGTTTTACTCTTTTCGATGCGGGGGGCTCTTTAACGTGCATGGGGTGTGGTTCTCCCAAACACGGGACCTCCATTTAACGTCCTATCCGAGGGACGTCCCTAACCGAAACTAGGCACTCATTTACACCTGAGTGAAGTGAGGAAAGCCGCGTAAAGTGCCTTTCCGAAGGGCACAAGATCGGTGACGTCGGATAGGATTCGAACCCGGGACCTCTTGGGTCTCAGCCGAACACTCTACCGCTACGCCACACAACCTCACAGAGGTATTTTCTGTTTTAGAACATGTAGAAGGTCGGCCTAAAAAGCGGGCATTCCTGCCAGGCGCCTCGGCCCAGAACAGAGCTTCGTCCAGACGCGGTTCTGGACACAACTGGGATTTTCAGGGGAAGCCTAACCCCCGGGCATGTCTGCCATGGTAGTCCTCATAAAATAATGATAATCTCCATCAGAGCTCTTTGTAAGCTGTAGTTAGGCCATGTTGATTTGATTATCATGGATGACATCCTCTTGGAACCCGAGCGAGCGTGCGAATAAAAAAAGTTTGGCAAAAAAAGTTTCCTTCATTATAAAATCTACGTGGTAATGAAGGTTGAACAAATGACTAAACACACAGCTGCAGCATTTTCATTTCTTTACATTCTCTTCTTTTCTTGAATTAATTTTAGTATTCTGTGACATTAGTATCGTTTTCCAATACGTTTTTTTTTTCAACATTCGACATATATTCCCTCATTTTGTACGATTTACAGTATGGTCTACAACTTTTTTTTTGGAAACGGACGAAAATTTATGCGCGCGCGTGTGGATGTCATCCATATAATAAAGTAATCATGGCCTAATAGAGAAAAAAGAGGGCCGGGCTGAAGTCGGATTGGGATGTACACTATACCATATGGAGGAACAGTGTATATTTCAGAATAGGATTTGAGAATTATTTTCGATACCGTTGCAGGACAGAGCAAGTGTAATATAGCGCCCTCTATAGATTCGTTTGGAAACTGCAATGTTACAATAGATGCAGTTGTTTCAAAAGTTTATATGTCTTTTAATAGTTAAAACTGGTTTGTAAGCAATAGATCTAGTTGTTAAATTATATCATCGTATACAATTAAGTTACGAAAGTTACAGGATATATACTGTAATATTTGGGATTGTGAACGCCTTACTAAAATGTTATATGTTGAATATATTATATATTGTATACACACCACATCATTAAAATTCATATATTCATAATCATAGCTATCCTTTCATATAAATTCAAAAGGCCAATTGAAAGTGATCAGTTAATAACGTACATTAACTTACAGCATTAAAAGGATTAACTGTTTATATTGAATTAGTAGTAATTGTTGTTAGGCTTAATTAATTGTTTTCGTAATAATTTGAAACAATTGATGACTACCGTTAAAATCAGAGCTAGATGTTACCTATATACGTATTATGATATAAATATTATAATGTAAGAATATAAATAATATTTCATTGCTAATATTTCATAAATGATATTTCATCCTTGCTCAAAATGTGACGCTTAACGTCGGTATTTATTCTAATGTGTAGCATGCAGTAATAATGAAAACACAGCTAACATTATCAAGCACAGTTAACAATAGGTTTAAAGTTGACAAGACTTAACTATGTTGTTTCAACACGCACTAAATACAATTATGGACTTAAGTTGAAGTATAATATCTTAAATTAAACGCATCTTAACAAGAAACTAGAACTTATAACACAATCCATATGACTATTGGCATGAACTATTTACATGTAATGAGCCAGTAGTTTTTCAAAGTTTATCATATGGTATACTACCAGGTGGGACATTGGTTTGGACCTTTGGCTGAGACATAAGAAAGGTCGGGTGTAATTAGATCGAGATCTAGATCTAGAATTAGATCCAGATCTAGATCTAGAATTAGATCCAGATCTAGATCTAGAATTAGATCCAGATCTATACACAGAAAATGTGCTGATCCGGAAGCTAAATCCTGTGTGGGTCATTAAGTTCCCAAAGCATGCACGCAATTTTACCCTGATTTTTGTTCGGATCGGGAGTTTGTACTTCATAGCTAGTTCTATACATCGTTCTCTTTCCTGCCGTAACAATAGCACGACCTGCGTTACCCACAGCTACCGAAGTGGTATCCCTGATGAAGGTTACTATCTGTAAATTTTCTGTCTTTGGATCTAGACTTTCCTCCGCATACACATCCATAATGATAGTCATGAACATACTCAGTAACACAAACTGCATCATGAATTGGTACGAGAAGAACATCAGGGGGCCAAGCATTGCGTGTCCCTCCACGATAGCATCGAAGTCAAAACTACCCAACATCATAGTGCACAAACTCGCAAGACTGGACAGTATGTTCTTGTAACCCTGAATCTTCGTACCGAACAGAAGGTTACCCATTTGTGTGAAAGCCATAAGGACGATGCAAGCGATGACGCAGAATTGCATCACGGGTTTGAAGGACTTCTTGAGCGTCATAGTCAGAGACAAAACGTGCGAGTTAAACCGAAGAAGCTGAACGAACTTCAGCGTCACGCAACAGATGAGAAAACCTAAAAGGTACGTGTAGACTCCGTACCAGTTGGCTACACTTTTGTAGAGCTCAAAGACAGGAGATGCTCGTTGCTCCGCCGTCTCATCTATGATGTACTGAGCTTTGAGGTAGACGCCAAGAGCGGAAAAACCGATGGCAATAACCAGAAGCTCCACCCAACTCCAGAAGTCACTCAGGTATTGAATCGGACGCGAGTAGATCTTTTTGACTGAAATAACAGGATTTGAATAAATATTCACGTTGTGTGCTTGATGTTAATATATTACAGAAGTAACACTATGTTCCAACACAAACATTAGTGCTCTCAGGGCACATTGGACCGTCGCTGAACAGAGACGGCGGGCGATATAGACTTCCAGGCTATTTTGACTAATAGCTGACGTCCATTACTGTCACGTGACCTGGATGATTAGTTAATTGAATTTTGCAAAAGACTGCAGTAGGACAGTTGAACATACAGCGCGTTTTATATAGTGGAACATTATTCATCTCTATAGTATAAGATTGCAGGACGTTGTACGTATGTTTTATCTCAAACGTAGACTGATTTTTTAGATTTGTTCTCTCATTTCTGCCATACTTTGTACCTTGTACATTGTTGCGTAATAAAAGTCTATCTCAAATGTGACAGATTTCATGGATAATGATACCATATCGAAAGCAAAGGGGCGTCATTAAACGTGATTGAAAATCCAGCCAGCAATACTTAATTCTCTCACCTTCCTTTGCCGTAAAGAACACCAAGAACATCCCCATCAAAACTCGGAACGCCAGCAGGAGTAGGGCGTCCCGCTGAATCAGCCGCAGAGTCACAACCTCCCCACTCGTAAAGGCAGCTCCAAGCGGAGTAAACTCTACCACGATCGTTACCACAGAAAACAGGTTCGCGTGAGGGTTGTAGAGAATCAGCTCCACGAAAACGGCTCGCGTTCGCTCGTCCAGCCAGCTGTGGTGCTGTAAGAACGCCGCCGTTGCTTCGCTCGCTTCCCGTGACGTCCCAAGAGTTGTTGAGTATCCACCCCCGCTGAGATAGGTGCCGTGTTTTGCGACGTACGGAAAGCCTTGAAAGACGGAAGCAAAAAGCTATCTCACAATATTCCGCGTGTTATTTCTTTTCTTTTACGTGTTCTTTTTTGTTAAGCAAATGTTTGAAAAATGTTCCGTTTACCGAGGAGCTTAAAGCTAAACAAAGCTCGAAAAAAAATTCAGAAAACGTAAAAAAATATATCCCGGTTGTTCATGCACAGCCATGATGCATTGTGGTCTAAATCAAAATTTAAGATACCTTCAAACATTTGTCCAGTCCAGTAAATATGCAAAGGGTAGGAACTCATGCTGAGAGTTTGAAAAATAATGTTTTGACTTACTGTCGCTGACGGAGGCAAATGTGTATTCCCATGTCGTATTTCCTGTCAGACAATCCCCAAGTCTAGGCATGTCTAACGTTAGATTCGTCAGCGAAGGGCACACAGCCGGTTCAGGCTCCGTGGAGTTGGAGGTATCATTAGAGTAGAAGGTATTATTGTATGGGACCCAACCCTGTGGTACAATATATAAAGATTACATTGTGAAATGGTTCGTAAACATATCAGCTCCACATTACAAACATGCATATATACTACCTGGGATCTTATGGTTTTAAAAAGTTAAATATCTCAATCTGGAGAGTTTTTAAGGGTGTTAATCCACCGTCATGGCATTAAAATCTAAACTCCAACTGGGTGAATTGAGGAAAGTCATATAAAGTGCCTTGTTATTGGGCGCAATGTATATGTATCAATCAACCCCGTAGTTTCTCGATCTCGCTTCTACCAGACTAATTACAACTCTAGTATTGATGAAAGTTTTAGACAAATTTAAAGCTAAACCCTCAAATGTTTCAGTTGATGTAAAATTAAATTTTACCTCAATGTAGTCTCCTGTATCTGCATTAAGATGGGAGTATCCAGTGGTACATCGTGGGAGTAAGGTTCTCAGCTGTTCGGCCGTCTGACAAAGGTGATCTAAAAATATACATTTTTAAAAATATTTCTAAAATCAGCCAAATTGCCCATTGCCAACAACCATGGCATAAATATATAAACATATGTACACATGCGGATATAAAGACAGTGTAAAAAGTATAGTTATGACAAAATACATAAGAATCTATCAACCCCTTCTCCAGTTCTTTTGCAATGCCTCTAACAAAAGATGTCCCTGCAGTTCCTAATAAAGTTGATAGGGGTCGTGACCCAAGATCAATCTGCCACCCATAAGTCATGACCATAAAGCACGTCCAGGACCTGGCATCATGGTTATGCACTTCAATCAAAAGCCGCCAGAGGGCACACTTACCAGGTACCAGCCGTACTTGTCTCAGCTGTGTCGTGCCGAGTTGATGGGTTAACATGTCCGGTAGCACCATGTCGTCATACGTGGCTTCTCCGTTGTACAATTCCTCCGAGTGTGTGGCAGGAATCAGACCGTCTGTTACCCACTCCCAGAATGATGGGATGTCTTTAATCTGAAAAGGTAAATGAAATATTTCATACATCGTTTCAGTAGGGTACATACACATACACAAACACACACACACTAACACACACTCAAACACACACACACACTCAAACACACACACACACACACACACACACACACACACACATACACACACAAACAGACACTCACGCACACACTCACACACACACACACACACACACACACTTATACACACTTATACAAACACACACACACACACTCACAGAGAGAGAGAGAGAGGTTCCTTACATCTGGAATGTCGTCCTGTCCTCCCATGATGTTCTCCTTCACGTTCTGTGTCATGTGGAAGGCCAGCGGACTCCTATCGCCGTAAGCTATGAGCATGATGACCGCAAAGAACAGTCCGAACACCAACACCTCCAGAACGGCGTTACGGCGTTTGCGTTTCTCTGCGGTCTTGGCTCTCACTTCTTCCAAGGTGGATTCGTCCGGCGGTGATGTGGACATTTCGTGGCCCGGAGACTAATCAAAAAGTGAGATTAAAACACACATTAGCTACTATTGCATAGTGAACAAGGCAAAACAAATGTGTGTTAGCCTTTCATGACCTGGAGACTGATAAAAATGCAATGAAAAACAGCTCAACAAAATATAGCTATTTCTGTATACTCAACAAAACAAGGATTCAAGATGGCCGCAGCCGACCAGCCATTTTCCTGACTTTTGTCGTACCCCGTTAATCAAAGTAAAAGTAAAAGACACCTCAAGAAAAAGAACTTATAAAATTCAATGTAAGTGTAGAAAGTATTGAACACCAACCTCGGTCCCGGCAGTATATTTCGCAGCCCGGTTCATACCCATGTACCGCATCCAACCTGTTGCGCTGTTCCACACGGTTTGGGATCTGACATCCTATTTGTGAATGGCAAATGAAGATCCTGATTAGGAGTAAAGGATCTGCAGCATGGATTGTCACTTTCACTCTAAAGGGGATATTTCAAAAACTAGCAGACTGTCTACTGACACGCACACATACACATATTTTATATATTTATATATATATATATATGTGTTTGTGTGTGTGTGTGTGTGTGTATGTGTATCATTTTTTGATTTAAGCACACGCATGCGTTCATACATGTTAAAATACATGTTAATAAAAGGTCTGTAGTAACTGTTTATCAGCCATTTCTTGCTACTTTAAACAGACAATCAGTGTCAAACTATGGACAATTGCTTAACATACAATATTGAAACATGTTACCTCAGCATCGTTTTGCAGTAATCCCTCATCATCCGCCACAGGTGAGGCAAGTGGATCCTCTTCCTCTACTGGTTTCTGTATTTAAACACAAAGATGGACAAAGATCAATACTTAATGGTCTAATTTTCTGTCAGTATATTCTTGTTTGTTCTCTCTCTGTCCCTCTCTCTCCCCTCTCTGTCTCAAATCTCTATCTGAGACAGCTAGTACAATTGTATATTAAAACAACGCTTTTTGTTGTCAGCAATTCACTTTTGCTAAGATGTCTAATCAAATGTCAACATTATTCAGTAAACAAAGTCGTAGTGCCGTTTTGATTTTACAAATTCATACATAAACCTTCAACAAGACCCATCTACCATGCACCACTGACAAATCTTGACCACAACATGAGCGATATATTGAAGTGTTGACGTCACACTTCAAAGAAGCCACGTGACAAGCTTCACTGGGTCAGTCTACTGAGGAAGACCAGAGTGACTGGTCGAAAGCTCTAGGTGAGAGTTTTTTTTGTGTTGGACCAAAAGTTTTAACTTTAAACATTTAACTACCTACACAGATGAACTTTCATAATAGTATGAGCGATTTAAATTTTTACTGCAGTATCATAGCGAATCATCATAGCGAATCGAATTTGACAAGCGTACCCTGTAGAGCAGGGCAAACACGACCGCCACCAGAACCAGCTTGACGGGTTGGATCAGCAGCATGTCGGTGAAAAATGACGTGAGGAAGGTGACGGCCCAGGCCTCCGCCTTGGCCGGACCGAAGCTGAGCGAGTACAGGATGGTGAAGAAGGCGGCCACGAAGCTCGCGGACCAGACAAGCAGCCAACCTGGAACATATGGGTTATTACACTTATTATTATTTGTTTATTGTAATGTACCAACTTCGGTCTCTTGTTCGCCAAAAGTCGTGGCCCAATTTGGAACGAGACCTACTTTCATAATTAGCAGTTTCCGGTGAGTTCTTGCAAATCATTTATAGCGCTTCTTGAGACGTATATCAAATCTAATATATAAAAAACATGTACAACCCCCTAAGTCATCTCAAATAACTTTAATATCAAAGTTGTCAGAATATACTAGTATCTCAGTATTAGCTGAAGCAAAATATTGTCATCATGTCCTCAGGGTTTGCTCATTGTTTACCTAGATACCCCCAATCTTAACATACCACAAGTAAGCTCTTGACATTTGACGACATGACGACATCTTTTTGGCTTTCATTTATTCTCCGGCTGTGTAGCTAGCTTAGTTTATAGCTTTACTTTACTTTGTAAAGGACTCCAAAAGAGACGAACACTCACTACTTACCTAAGAACACACACCACGAGGGCAGGGAAAACTTTTTTGCCGAACCGGCTTTCTCATTTTCATCCTTTCTCGAGCTGTGGTCGATCCTAGTAGACGATTGCATGCCGCTTTCTGGGACAAAGTTTTCTCTCACGGCCATGCCGATAGCCGGTCTGTTGGTCGGGCAAAAATAGGACGGAGTGTTTGGATGATTGGAGGAAGAAATTTCTCCCCTTGTACGATCCATCTTCGAAGATTCCAAGACAGGGACGTCAGCCGATTCCAGGGTACGGCTGGCCGGCTGAGATTTTGATTTCTCGTCGTTGCTTGCTGTTGGTGTGTTTCTTCCGGAGTAGCGGAAGAAAAGAGCGATCAAGATATTGACGGGGAGAATGATGAGTGCACTCTGTATGCCGATCATCAACTGGGACAGAAGAACAGAAAGTGTTTTATGAATTAAGTTGTTATGAAATGTAGGACTGGTGTAAATATATATACATTTCATATAGGATGCCGCACAATAGATTTCTAGCCTCCTAGGCTCTCGCTCTCTCTCTCTTTCTCTCTCTCTCTCTCTCTCTCTCTATATATATATATATATATATATATATATAGAGAGAGAGAGAGAGAGAGAGAGAGAAAGAGATACCGTACAAGGAACATTAAAAATAATTGTATCTACCTTATGTATCTATAGTTGTAGAAAAGCCTTACGTTCCTGTACTTTTAATAAAGTTATATAAAAATACTCCATACCTCGGGGAGTGAGATAGGAGGCCTGATCTCCACCCCAGCCACTCTGATCGGTTCAGGCGGGTCGAAGTCGTCCCCGCGGCCGAAGAACATGATGTTGGTGAGCATGGTGCTGTAGAGCAGAGCCAGGCAACAGGACAGGCGCTGGACTCGGTTAAACGGGCTCCGGGCCGGGCGGAAGGCGACAGAGAACCACAGGTGATCGTCACTCATGTCCCTGGGTGTAATTTGATATGAAAATCAGAATGAAATCCAAAAGAAATCTAGAATAATAACATTTGCAAAGCAAATGCGTAATTTTACCTTCACATGGTCTAGCTTACCAAACTACTGTTATGTTTTTTTGTTACTCAACCACATTCATATGTAATGCACGGTGCCTAGCCCCTCCGACTCTGTCTTGCTGCAAAATGCAACCAAACACCACAGGGTGTCTGCTACAGCACCAGTTACCATGGTGACAGACGTCTGGTCCAGGTCATTGAATTTGTATGTTTGGAAAAGAAAGGGAATAAACTGAGGAAAAATAATATGTTTTCCTTCTGCGAAGGTAAACATAAATAGACCCCCGGGAAGTATTTTGGGATTCCAGACATCCCACACGTTAGCACCAACAACACTAAGAGGAAAGCTGTGTTGTGTACCTGTAACTTTTAGCCCAGAAGACGTTGCGAAACTTCGTCATTTCCTCCGGTGGAGCCGAGGGAATCATGCGGTCGATCTGCCCATCATCCTCATCGACACCAAACCACCTGCGAAACAAACAATTGAATTTCTGTGGCCCTTGAACGGTATAGACTCCAGGTGTGTATTGACAGCTATGCAGCTATATAGCACTAGATAGGGACTTAGAAATACCTGTTTGCCAAGAAATAGGTTGTTTCGTTCGTCCCTCTGTTGAGTATAACCACTTGACTCAGGAACCTGACAATGACAAAAACGTACTATCAGCAATACTATTAATTCCATTTATAACGAACAATAATATGAATATTTTAGAATGGACAAGCTAAAGCAACGCCTTTGAATAACATTCAAATATAACACCATAATAATCTCACCATGCAGGGCTGTACCCTGCGTTGTTGTGCCACACACGCAGATGAGTCAGTGGCCCTACAGGCTGTTCTATGGAGACCAGGAAGGAGTCCACACTGCCACGCTCAAACAGAAACCGCTTGGAGTCTCTCAGTACGATCGGGGGGCTGTACTCCGTAAAGCCGTATAAGGAGATGGAAATCTGAAATAGACACCATTAGGTTGATGAAGGTTAGACATCCAGGTATTGAGAAAACTGTTACTCGTTCAACTAGATATATTTTGCAAACTGTTAGACGTCAGTAGCGTCCACTACTTTTTGGCACTGATGAAAAGTAGTGGATGCTACTTGAATCGTCTGGCAAAATCTATTCAGTTGCCTGAGAAACAGTTGTCTAGTTTATGTAAATTTTATTGCATATTATACATATCTATTAGAAAAATTATTTGTTGGAAAATGACATTAATTATATTAATGTGTAAATGTGCAGTTACAGTACGCTATTGCTAGGTTTAACTTTTGGTGGTGTGAGCCCTATCTTACTGATAACATGTTGTAAGTAAGTCTGGTGGATTACCTAGATATAGATCATTACCAGACTTAGCTTGAATTGGTAAATACCACGTTGTCGCTCAGTGATGAAAGAACACTTACATCAGCAGTGGTGCCAGCGTTTCCCCGCAGTCCGGTGTACACAGTAACCACGTACTGACAGTCCTTCCTCGGGTTCAGTCTGTGGCCGGGTAGCAGCCAAAGTCCTACCTTTTTTGGAACAGAAAAAACAGTTGGTCATTTCAGCCCTCATGGCCATTGTAAAACGAACAACATTTCTGTAAAACTGTACATATTTCATATGACCTGGCCGGGATTCAAACTCGCGACCCCCTGTCAATACAAAGAGAACGCTCTACCCTATGCTCTTGCACTGGTACACATGTTCGTCATAGGCCGTATCTTATGTTTTAGCTTCGATGGCTTTAACGTATTTGGATCATTTCTTGTTTTTAAGTTACACTAGAACTATATGATATGAATTTACTGTCTCCATTTGCAAACAGGCGGTTGAAATCTAATCTCCAAGCAGATGTTTGGTGGCCACGACGACAGTATGAAATTGACCTGCCTGTATCCATTGGCCAGAGAGTATCCATTGGTTACAGCCTGGCCAAGCTGATGCTGTTTTGTGGCCACCGAACGATATGCTTAGAGATTAATTGAAACCTATGTTAACTGCTGCTTACCTTCGTTTGGTCCTTTCTATCAGCTTTCCTCACGCCCAGGAGGCCAAACAGATAGGAGGCGAAAACAGCAAGAACCAGGGCGAGTCCCACCGGGTTTTCTATAAAGAAATAGAAAACTTTTTAAAATGCCTCAAAAGAAATACGAAAGGAAAATGATTAAGGAGAGATAGTTCATAAATTGAACAAATGTCCTTCCACTCAAAAGTACGTGTTCGTTTAAAAACATTGCATTGCATTACATAAAAATTGTTCATTTCGTTTTGGCATGCTATTTTTTTGCCAGTATATGTAACTCTACTGCTTATGAACACATCATTTTTGAATACCGTTTAGCGCGACGAAGCCGAGGTCTAGAACTTCCTCAATGTAGAGTGGATTTGGCGACACAAAACCAGCAAACTTGGTCAGGTGGTTACATCGGCAATGGATGTGGGTACTGTTTGATAACGAACCAACCTGAAAGCGTTCGTTAATTATTTTAATATCATTATAACAATCATTGTAATTTTGTGAAATATGTATCAACACAGGTGTATTGTATCATACTATATAGAAATATGTATTTATAATTTAGATTGGTAAAAAAAATCAATAATTTGATACAAAAAGCCAACACGTAACTCTTGGTTTAACTCTTGGTTATATCTTTTGACCTTGACGGAGGCCGCTACAAACTACAGGTCGTAATTGACCCTAGATCTTGTCGTATGCGTATGAAGAAAAAGGCCTACTTACATTGCAACCGTCACTTTGCCACAGGTGGGTGTTCCCCTCGGCAAAGTAGACGCACGCAGTCTCGAACACGGAAAGAGTGAAGTCGACAAACTCTTCACTACCCAGGTCCAGTTCAGACCCGAACTGTACTCCTGTTATGAAAAACATTTAGATAGATAGATAGAGAGATAGATACATAGATACATAGAGAGAGAGACAGAGAGAGACAGAGACAGAGAGACAGAGACAGAGAGAGACAGAGAGAGAGAGACAGAGACAGAGAGAGACAGATACAGAGAGAGACAGGGAGACAGAGACAGAGAGACAGAGACAGAGACTTTCATCTTCAATTGCATTGTCACGGATAGTAAGGTGGTTTCACCATACCTATGTAATACCGTGTCCTCTTCACATCTCTCTTGGTGATGCGTATCTCTCCCTCCGGTACGTGCCACTGGAAGGGACTGGACGTCATCCCCAAGCCTCCAAGAGTAAAAAGCTGATCATCTGGTAGCGGCAGGGTGACTGACCATCCGTGTGTATCCGTTGTCGGCGGCTCGTGCTTGTTTAGATACAGCGTCGCGGGTTGCCAGTTGCTCGAACTGTTCTCAGTGTTGACGACAAGACTGAAGCCGAGAGATGAAAATTCCCTCTTCGCATAAAACCGGAACGACTAGAAATTTTAAAAAAATGAATATATATAGTCAATGAAGTGAAACCAAATTTCCGACCACTCTCTTTGGAACATTAATTGCATACAAACCTAGCACTAATTAGCACCATTATTAGGTATTATTTTAAGACTTTGCGATTACCAATTTGAAAGTTTTCTCTTTCCCAAGGATTGAATGAATCAATGAATGAATGAATGAATGAATGAATGAATGAATGAATGAATGAATGAATTACGATTTATTAACATGTCCTGCGACTACACGCCGTCCAGGCCAGAAGGTGTCATAAGACATCAACAAAAGAAAACATCATAATACGGTCAAAATATCCGAGTGTTAAATCAAATCAGAAAGAAACCTTAATGGTAGATATCCAGACATAATAATAGACGGTACAGAGATTGACAAAACATTGACAGGACGACAAAACACCTACCGAAATATTCCCCAATTCCGCCGAATCAGAGAAGATGTACGTCACATTGTCGAGGCCCTCGTCGTGCGCCCTTCGTGTCAGGATGTCGATCGGCTCTTCCAGATCTGAGATGGAAATCGTCTCGCCCCTACAGCTGACCTGGAGGCCGATAACATCGGACTGGATTCCGTACGAGTTTTCGGAGTACTCGAATGGGTTGAAGTTGGCCTCAAAGAACTGTAGATTTGGACATTTGCATCAATCAATTAACGAAATCAAGAAGGCTTTGAAACAAAACGTGAACTTTCAAAGACCAGTTACCAGTTTAGCATTGAACAGTGGCTATTAAAAGTATGTACATATGTAAAGAAAACATTATAAACAAGGAGAAGTCGTAGACATCATCCCTCCATGAAATAGCTTGTTATTTTGTAATCTTTTGGTGTATTTCAATAGAGATATTATGAGTCAAACTTTGTTTTTATCAGCAGAATGATTTGTGGTGTCACTTTGTATTTATTAAGCTGTCATGTGCAGGCGTTTAGTGTCTTGTTACCATGGTTTGTTTACTTTGATGGCCAGCAGGTCATTTGCCTTAGCCTGGGTACCATCCCCAGTAGTATATTCGCAAACTCTATAACTGTTATAGAGTTTGCGAATATACTACTGGGGATGGTACCCAGGCTACATTTGCCTGTACATGTAGGTCAATGACCAGGCAAATGACCTGCAGACCAGACAAACAAGATTTATTTTCCTGCAGACTGTCTAGGGGTAAAAATAGATAGGACTGCCTGGGTCTGACCTGCCAGCTGGAGGTATAAACAAAAACACTCTGTCCCAACTTTTGGGTCAAACAGACCATCCTATTATGAAGTAGGGGTGAAAAAGTGAAAATCCTTTTAAATTAAGCAATAAAAATATGCGACAACCTGCTAATGCACTCCAAAACACAAAGAGACTCAACAACTACCCACATACCAAAAATCATACCAAACCATCCCCCAGATTTTCCAAACATTCAACACAAAAAGTCCAACATTAAACATTTTGTAAATATCAAACGCAAACAGCTAGGGGACCCAAATTTAAACCACTAAACCATGGTAATAACAACTACATGCTACCTTAATATCGCACAAACAGTCCATAACGCGAAAACAACAGAATAAAAAAATTAAACTGCAGTACCAAGGTCAATCACCAGGGGCTCAAAGTCAACCTACACAATCTCCAAGGCCCCATCCATCAATCTGCCAAATATCGTACAGTTCCTTCTCACCGATCTTCAGATATCAGACCAAACATGAAACGGAGTAAAAACAGTACCCCCATTTTCATGGAGGGTAAAAACATCGTATTAACAACTAGCATGTGCAGACCATGAGATATATCAATACCAAAATCTAATCATTTCCAGGTCTTATGTAGACCTATCCAAATACCAAATATCAAGACAATCCGTCTTAGCCTTCTCGATCAATCGTCTTACATAAATTGTTGTGATTACTCTAGGGTATACAATAAGCGTCTCTAAGAAAGAGTGATTATGTTCACCTGTATTTCCACTGGCTCTTCCACAGTGCACTTGTCTCCCACCAGTGAAGCGACTGATGGAATGCGAACTAACGAGTCACTTATCCCCTCAACCAGGTACACTTTCTCCTCCGAGTCAGTTTTGTTTTGTCGCTGAATCCTTAAATGCACCTAAAGGGAAAATAATCGGGTGTTATTTCTTATTGCGTGAAGTAGTCCCTAGACCTAAGTAAACATGTTAGTCTTCCTCTTTCCATTTCTAAAGAATCATAGATGACGTGTTTTCAGGCGTTTTAAGTTGTTATGTTTGCTACTCAAGGATGTTTCGGAAGTTTTACATTTACAGAGTAGCCTGGAAAATCAGTCTCATTGGACAAAGTAAGAATCTTGGACACGGAACAAGGCGTTTTTGCATTAGATATTATATCATTCCAGCCATCACCTAACAAAGACGGGGGCTGCCACACCCACTCCTATTATTTATATATACCTGAGTATCGCTCAATTGGCGGTTTATTCGGGGGTTATATGTCACTTGTCAGGCCTTATGAGCTTGGCCATTAACCAGTAATTCTGATGTGCATAATTTTTCATACCTTGGAAGTGTTATAATCAGCGAACACGTCTTCATCTGTTAACTCAGACATCGTTGCATTCAGTATGACGTCACCCAACAAGTCCAGTGCCTGAAAAGCGAGGGTCGTGGCGGCCTTGCTCTAAACGATAGAGAGAAAAACAATTCTGAATAAATACATTGTCATCTCAAACTCATGATAACTCCGTGATTAAAATTTCATTAAAATTTTCCTTAACAAAGAAGAAAGTTGTCGTGAGGTCGTGTGGCGCAGCGCGGCAGAGTGCGCGACTCGGAACCAAGAGTCCCGGGTTCGAGTCCTGATATGACACCGATCTTGTGCCCTTGGGAAAGGCACTTTACACGACTTTCCTCACTTATAGCTCAGGTGTAAATAAGTATTGTCCTGCCATGTATTTGTCCCCTGTGTTGGTGGCGGCATTAATATAAGTTGGAAAAACTGTGTCGTCACTACGTCTGGTGATTACATGTTGGAAAAAAAAAATATAAAAAAAAACAAAGAAGGAAGCCAAGATACATGAGGAATTATAAAACTTCGTTCAGAAGGAAAAATAAAGCCGAAACCAATAGTTTACGTAAAAGATGTCCCTGATCAAAGAGGACTCAGAAACGTAAGAAAACACCTTCAAGACATCGATATTTTGACGTACCGCTTCTAAGTCGGAAGAGGCAGTGGTTCCTCCTCTACGTTCCGACAAAGCCATCACCTCCGAGGCTTTAAGGATATTCGACACACCTGTTAACACAAAAATCCACTGTAACATTTACAATACAGTCATACTGTAACGGATTAGCGTAATATAGAAAAAATTTGTACAGCAAATGCCAATAAGTCTTATGCACCTTCAGCCTTGGCAATTGTAGAAGACTATCAACAGAAGTCCTTAACAGAGAACTGAAATAACTTGGCCATGTAGTATGTCCTTAGAATAGATGACCGAAGAATACCCAACACAGCCTTACAGCGGAGACCGGTTGGGAAAAAGAGGCAGACCCAAAACGACTTGGAGAACTGTGGCAGATGACCTATCGTCCAGACCCAGATGGGATGATTTAAAGTCATGGCTTTTTGTCTCAGCTGCAGCTTTCAAGAGGACTAAACACCTGCCGTGTTGCAAAATCGTTTAGACACGTGGGATAAAAGCCATGGGATGCTGACCTTTGACCTGCTCATGCGCACTCGAAATGTGACACTGCTCACCTGTGACCATAGTACCCGCCGCTCGGTTGAGAAAATCCAGAGGAATTTGCTCTTCAGTACTGTTTTCGGACTCTACAAATAACAGATCCCTTACTATCTCTGTCATTGACCTCAGAGTAGACGCTGCTTGAACCTTAGTAATGGGATACATAAGAGTGTATTAGTATCGCCAGTGTTGACGTCACACTTCAAAGAATCCACGTGACAAGCTCCACCGGGTCAGTATACTGAGGAAGACCAGAGTGACTGGTCAAAAGCTCTAGGTGAGAGAACTTTGTTGTGTTGAATCAAAAGTTTTGACTTTAAACATGTAATTAACTACCAACACAGATGAACTTTAATGATCATGTATTAGTATGTTTTGCCAATATGACAGCGTCAGTGACATTTGAGATAATAAATGTAACATTTACGGTCCACTTATACTGTGAATAATCGACATTCTTTTTTGGACATAGAATACATTAAAATGTTTAGTATGCTTTGCCTCCACCCCATTCCAGATTTGATAATCACACTGCATTTCAACACAAAGAGTAAGTTTGACGAATTATGATATCAATATCCCCTAAAAGTAAATATATCTTATTCCTTAGGATGCAATGTTGAAAGTTTCTTTGTCGTAACGTTCTGTAAAGATATGTATAATCATGACACATTTTAAACGTTTACAGACAACTGTGTATACAGAAACACACAAAAAAGTCATCCATAGAATGAGCCATCATATAGTCTCCACCAGACTCCTTTGCAGGGCTGAATAAATAGTAGGGGGAGTTAGACGGCCATAGAGAGTCCAATTTCCTTGCAGACAGATTGGGCCCTCTATGACCGGCTAACTTCCCTAGCCAGTTGCATTCCTTTTTAGGCCGATGTCTACTATCCATTCAACCTTCAAATGAGTCTGGTGAAGACTAGTCACCATAAAGCGCATGCAAGTTATTTGAACTAGCGGACGGAAAGTAGCTGTAGTAAATGTAATAACCTGTGATTTTGCCGACACTTGTTCTGGGCTGGCCGTTACCAGTGTTATTGCTGATGCCACGCCCATGAGCCCCACGTAGTCGTCCACTACCCCCTCTGCCTCTGCCATCGCCTCGATGGTAATGTCAACCAGCTATCGTTACACCGACCGTAGTGAGACAAAGAAGTTACATCGATATCCATTAATAGTTTCACCAGGTTGGTAACTTTCTGAGTAAAGAGACTCTTTTTACACAACCAAGCGTTTGCCCTGAGGAAGGTGTCAGACGGTCTCGTCGGCTGTGAATAAAACACTTGGTTCTGTAAAAAGAGTCTCTTAACTCAAAGATGTTACATCTTTGTTAGTGACTTTTGGGAATTGCTTATCGACATCTTTTACGCAAAGAAATATGATTTTGGCAATATAGGTAGACAACGAAAATACATTTGTTAGGTACAATTGGGAATGTCTTATCAACATGTAGTACCAACAATAATGAAATATTTCGAGAAAAATAGGGGAGCAAATTCATCATATTTCAGTCCATATCCGTCCTCATATCAAAATGGACTGTTTCATGTCAACCTTTTTCATATTTGGTGCTCTTGGATATGGAATATTTTCATGTAGTCCCCAATACCCAAACTGTGCTTTTTATATGCTCGAAACCCCCATACAGTGCTTTTCAGTTCAAGGTGTTTTCGAATCCCGCATATGGTGCTATACATACCTCGTATGGAGTATGGACTGAAATACTTACTATTCTTTTTGCATTGTTGGTAAAATGAGTTGCGATATAAAACATATTCTCACCCTCATGACGGCCGATCCGTTGTTGGCTAAAGAGGCCATTGCTTTAGCAGGAATGACGGAGTTCATGAAGGCCTTTTCCTTCGCACCTTGCTGTAGGTGAATGAAGAAAAGACCAGTGTCTTTGTTGTACAACTCTTCTGCAACGTGTATCAACTGCTCCGGCGTAGGAGGTAGTATCTGAAAAAAAAAAAGATTTGGTTGGCAGGTTGTCGTAGAATGGGCAATAAATATGAAGTAAAACTCGTTCTCTATTTCATGTAAATCACACATAGCACAGTATCGTTCCGTTTCAATATTCAATGGTAGAATCCCTGCTCTTAACTGTGCACACAGAGATCTCTGGGTAACATACTTTTCTTGTGCAAATGTATCCTTGATCAGTGCATAAGTTATCAGTTTTGATTTAAGCCATAGCTCAGAGGACCAGTTTTGTTTATATGTATGTTCTAATACTGTATTAGGTTATAACAGGTCATAGGTCAAGGTCGCTCCACTATCCCCCTTCTTACCAAGCATACGTCCTCATAACCTAACTAATTGAAAAAAATGTATCATTACATGGGTAGAAGTTCATACGTGCGCCAAATAAGATTTTGCCATATGTCATATGATTTTGTCATATCTTTACACTTAAGATACATATACCAGGTTTTTTTTAATATCTCAAACGATGCATATGTATCACAATCAACAGACAGCATTAATCTAGGACGAGGTTCTCTTACCCGAACTGGGGGTAGCCGAAAAGTTGCTTCTCGGCCATCAGTGGTGAACACCCTTGGTGTTATAACAACATATCCGGGAGGAATCTCAAGTACCGGAGTGTATTGCACCTAGGATAATGTAAAACATGTTCTTACTGATATTCCTGACTTCTGATTAATTAATTAGATGATTGTTCAGTTTGTATACCTGCTATAGAAACTGTAAACAACGCAAGTAACAAAAATATTCATGTTTACAAGCAATCGTAAACATATACATGTAATACATATATCTACTCATATCTAGAGACTTTTTTTCTTTAAGAACTAGTGTTTTGGTAGACAAAACGTGATTTTCCCTATGGAATATATATTTGAATGACAACCGACAAAATAACATGGAAAATGGAAATGTTTGGCTAATGGTAAAGAATTCGTGAAGAAGTTAATACAACATAACAGAGGTTATGGGGACGTGTGGCGCAACGGCAGAGTGCGCGATTTGGAATCAAGAGGTCCCGGGTTCGAGTCCTGACATGTCACCGATCTTGTGCCCTTGGGAAAGGCACACACGACTTTCTCCACTAGACGCAAGTGAAAATGAGTATTGTCTGTCAAGTATTCGTTTCTATGTGCGGGTCATAATACCAGCAACAGCTGCCTCTGTTCCGCGTGTATTGCACTGTTGCAATTTCAATAAAATAAAAAAAATAAAAAAAGAAATAAATAAAATGTCTTACGTACCCATCCAGAATATACGACCAGAAGGACGAAGATTTCTGTAGGAGGATCATCTCCAGGATACTTGACTTGCGCCATTTCAACTTCGTCGGGGACAAACTCGTACTTGATCTCCATTTGTACTGGTCCGAGTACATCGAAAAATTCTGCAAAAAAAAATAAAAATGGAGTGTATGGTCTCAAATCTGCCCGAGAGCCAACAGGAACTAGTGAGAGTTCAGGAAGTCGAGGTTTTTGGCGACGTCTCAGGGAGGAGCCTAATGGTACAGTATTGTGTGCAATTTGCAAGAATTCTAGGAATTGTCCAGATATTTGTCTACATGCTATCTACCACGGTTATCTACCAAAAAGCTTCAGGATTATCTGGATAATAGTTGCATTTCGATAATACAATTGAACATTTGCAGCAGAATGCTATCTCCAAGTCATATTATAACAACAGCTTCTTTCCCCGGACCGCAAAATTATAGAACTCTCTTCCAAACAGCTGCTTTCCGTCCGATTACAATCCACAAAGCTTCAGAACAAAGGTCCACCTCCATCTCCTGACATAGCTACATTATACTCACTTAAGTACCTCTAGCTCTATGCCTAGAAGTGGCCAAAAATAATTGGCCTTGCATTGAGCGACACCGTTAAAAAATGCAACAAATAGTTAGTTAGACTGATATAACAAGGCAGTATGCCATTGGTACACACTGATCTTGGAATAGCGGACAAGTAAAACACGAACAATAGAATTAAATGAATGAAGTTATGCTATTGAGCAAACCAATATTCCAGTCTATACCTTCACACATGAGGCAGAAGTGGAAAGCCTTGTCTAGCGGCACGGCAGTGCAGACGTCATGATCGGTAGGTGTTTCATCTGGGTCGCCGTCTCGAGTGGAGCTGGGCACGGGATCGGGCAGAACTCGGAACCGCCAGGCTGTGACCCTGGTGTCGTCCCAGTACCAGTGGCTCAACAACCTTATCGTGTAGTACCCTGGCACCTGAAGGGAAAAAAGAGATATTTTTTCTGTTATAAAAGACAAAGGACCAGTTACATTTGCTCGTCTACGAATGAATTGATGAATAATACGTAAAACACATACATACACACAGACGCACAGAAACACACAC
>NW_017804043.1:1038510-1061472 GCF_001625305.1 Branchiostoma belcheri
TGGATAGATAGAGTATATAAGATAGATACAAATATTGGCGAATAAAGAATAAATTTTAAAGAACGGTGGTCTTGAACTACAAACAAGTCAAGACATGAAAAAATACTTAAAAATATGACCATATATATATAGAGGGAGAGAGAGAGAGAGAGAGAGAGAGAGAGAGAGATATTGGGATCAAGCCAGGTACCGTGAAGACCCCAGGGCGCACGACCAGCCACGTCTTAGACTCATATGACACGTGCTGACTGCTGTCAAACCCAGAGAAACCGGGCGGAGACTCGTGCAGGACCCATTCCGTCGGTGTATTGGCGAATATCGGAATGAAAGCCAGCCAAAAGATAATGCGATTGTAATGCGATCGCGTGAAGAGCTTCAGTTCTTCGTCTGGGTTGAAGTGGTCCGGAAGGCAGTTTGTATGGCACCTGTGGCGATATGAATGGATGGATGAATAAGAAAATAAATGAATGCATGTATAAATGTAAAAATGTTTTATCACGACCGTGATCTATCATGTGGGGTCGTGTGGCGTAGCGGAAGCGTTCTCGACTCGGAACCAGAGGCCCCGGATTCGAGTCCTGACATGCACCGATCTTGTGCCCTTGGGAAAGGCACTTTACACGACTTTCCTCACTTCGTTTAGGTGAAAATGATATGAAATATATATATATATATATATATATATATATATATATATATATATATATATATATATATATATGTGTGTGTGTGTGTGTGTGTGTGTGTGTGTGTGTGTGTGTGTACACTTACGCCCGCCTGTCTAAATTAACGCTAAGGAGAAGTTAAGTCAAAAGGGCCGTCCAACACCCCTCGGGCTCAACTCCCCGTAGCGGTATTTTATATAGGCGGGCGAAGTGCTTTTGGCCACCAAAGGGAACCGGCTAACGGCCTGGTACTATTCTGTCTCCCAGGGTAGACAGTTTAAAGGTAAAAACTTTGTGCGTACACCAATGGTATAAATGTTCCGTTTGTAATAGAAGATGAAGACAACATATATAATTGGTTTATTTCAATTGAACAACTGGCAGCCCACAGGGCTGAATTGTGTGTTCGTACATATACATAGGAAGATAAAACACTTGCTCAGTATTATTGTCTGAAACCATGATTATCATATCCAATTAGTCAAGATCTATGGTAATAAAAAGTAAGGGCAGTAAAATCAGTAACAGTATTCTAGTCACAGTCACATGCATCTTAGCCCGACAGCAAGTAAAATCTAATACATAAATGATTAAGGGATTCTTCCACACGCTGTTGTTTAGCAAACTTCGAAAATTCTCAACAAAGACACGTCTTGCCACTTCCACCGAAGCAAATCACCCTTTCTTCCTCCATTCACCACCTCTTAGGAGGAAGTTCCATGCTGAAAGAGTCTTTCCAAGAACAACATCACTTTGGAATAAGCTACCTCATGATTGCTTCCCCTATGAGTATAACCTTAAACTCTTCAAGTCTAAGGTCAACAAACATCTGTCTACTCTGGCTGTTCTGTAACCCAAAACATTTTAAGTGGCTCCCATGAGCTTTATTTTGTGGTGACCGATGAAGTAAATTAAAAAAACTGCTTAAGAATGGGAATGAACATACTGCATATTGTACGCCGGCGTGTCGTCTCTGCCTGCCGTGTGAATGATGACCGATGTTTCGGCAGGAAGACGCCCCTCTGCCGTTACCACAACGCTGATCTTGAACTGAGCGTTCCGCTTCCGGTCGCCATGTGCTGCAAAGTGTAACCTTCCTCCGTCTGGATCGGTATCTCCCAATTCCGGACCAAGAAAGACATCGCAAGGCGACCGCCCATCGTAGTGTGCTTGATACGACAGAAAAAAAGGGGCATTATTAGCCTAATACTCTATTGTGTTCTTTTGAGGCTGTTTCTTCTCTATAGAGCGTTTTAACGTGGCGACATTGCTGTGTCTGACGCCATGTTGGTGTCCATATTAATATTATAAGTATGCCAGCATCTATACCTACTTCATTGTCGTCAGAGTGATTTAAAATTATATACATGTACATAACAAAAATATCATTACGGTTTGAGGGGAATCCATCCCTTCCTCGTTTTGGTGTAAGATCACGCACGTTCTCGCGAGAACACATTTAATTCAAAATGGCGGTTATATTTGTTACATATATATAGTTAATAGTGTGATGATGACGATGAATCCAGTAATAGGTATACTTATTCTTACCACAACTAGGAACCGGACAAGGTTCCGATCTCACGCTGGGGTCCATGGTGAAGCACCACGGGTGGCCATCTCCGGACGGGTCCCGGCATGGGTTTCCAGGCGCGACCCCGAGAAACAGATGGAGATGTGGGAATACAGAAAACCAACTGCCGAAGAAAATACTAGGCATCGTTGAAGGGGTTCATCAGCCACGTATAAATCACAGTTATACGAATATTCCTCGATCAGAGACGATTTGAAAAGGTAAGAAAGACGTTACCTACACATTTTCGACGCCCACTGTACACGTCTCATAAAGACGTACAGGGGCGTGGAAAATTTGGACGCAACGTCATGTGTTTTCTATCTGTAGTAGTAGTAGTAGTAGTAGTAGTAGTAGTAGTAGTAGTAGTAGTATAGTAGTATAGTAGTATAGTAGTAATAGTAGTAGCAGTAGCATAGATAAAAATTAAAACAAATTGGATTTCAACATTCTTAAAACTTGTAGGTAAACATTTATATACTATAGTTAACTACAGTCAGTATTAAAAAATTACAGTTATTTTAAAAGATAAAAGATTAGAATGGAGGTTATTTATTTATTTATTTCATCTTCTAAACACCTGTCTGGCCTCTTCAACAGTAAATTGCTGATTTCCAAGAGGGCCCAGGGACACATAAACATAAAGCAATTTGTATAAAAGTAAGTTATACAATCAAAAAAATAACATTACTGAGAAAAGTTAAGTAAGATCAGTATAACTGAAACAATACATACGTCTGACAGGTCCTCCCCAAAACTGTGTGGCTTATTGGTCCATGATAGTTCCCGTTTACATGACAGTCATCACCTATCAAAGACACATGGATGCATTATATTCAATATAGCAATTGTGCTACGGATAAAAATACATGTTTGTGTTTCCATATACAGTTCCTTCAGGTCTGCATATTAATGACTACAAATACATACTCCAGTCTACCAGATACCTTTGACCCAGTGTTGACGTCACACTTCAAAGAAGCTACGTGACAAGCTTCACTTGGTCAGTCTACTGAGGAAGACCAGAGTGACTGGTCGAAAGCTCTAGGTGGCAGAACTTTTTGTGTTGGACCTATATGATGATAATACTAAGTATACTCCAGTCATGGCCTGTGATGAGGGGGATGCAGGCAAAATTAGATGCATGCAAGACCATGACATTATAATTTGTAAACATTGTATACGTTGAATACAGTGGAAGACGAAACACATTTCATCTCAAATTGTCCCCTCTATAGCAATGAACGAAATGAACTCTTTGACGTAGCCCCCAAATTTTCACACATATACAAAACTACTATCCTCTTAACATCCGAAAACCCACAAAGTACAGAAAAAGTAGGAAAGTTGTCTTCCTCTGTCTTCAAAACGAAGTCAAACCCAGTAGTTTTTACTAGTAGTTTCTCAGTAGTTATCAGCAGTTCTATATGTACTAATTGACAGTTTTTTTATACCAAATATTTCTTCTGTTCCTGCAATTCGCCCTCGGGCATGAATTTGCAATAAAACTATTATGATAGTAGTAAGATCAGTGCCTTACGTATGGGCAGTTCGCAGATGAACTCATTTGCTCGACTGCAACTGAAGACGTCGACCCAACCACCAGGCGTTACTTGTGCGCATGCGTCAGCCGCGGGGGACGATGGGTACCCAGGTGCCCAACCAGACCACGTGAGGTTGCTGCCGTCCGAAAGCGTCCAGTTTCCATCGCCGTCAACGTCCATGATTCCGATGGTCCGAGTTCTGCTACCTTTGTGAGCAAACAAAACATTCACTTTAACCTTAACCTACATCAACCCACAGGATAGAGGCAAATGGCGGGCCATCAAGCCTCAGCAAGCACATCAATACGTTAGATCCTATAGAATAATTCAATTACATTCTCAGGGGAGACAGCCAATACAGTGTTCAATCTTAGAGACTACATGTTAGAGAATAGTTAAACCTTAAAGTTTGTTACCACTGATATATATTCTGCACGTAATTTGCCACATACATATATTCTGTACGTAGGATGAAGTCATCCATACATGTATTTAACTTTGTTAGATCTTTAGTTGTAGTCATACAAAAGTCCCTGTACTTTTTGTTGGGTCAGTAAATAATCTCTAATCTCTATCTAATCCTAGGAACACAAGGAACAACTTACATCAGACTGAATAGTAATATTGTGGAGGTATCAAAGAAAAAGACAACCCTACCCTCAACACAGTCGTTGAGGTGTAAAATCGCCGCCCACTCTTCTTCGTCGTTCGGAGTAGCCAGGTACCCGGCTTCCTTTGCACATTCGTACGCCGCGTCTGTAGCTGTTTGGGCGCCTGTGTACACTTTGTACCGAGAGCCGTTGTAGTTTAGGGTGGTGTTCAACACGATGTCAAAGCAGATGTAAGCTGTGAGATAACAGAGAATTGGATTTCAGACTTACTAGAAGTAAATGTCGAGAGGTTGTGTGATGCAGAACCAAGAGGTCCCGGGTTCAAATCCCGAAATGCCACCGATCTTGTACCCTTTGGGAAAGGCACTTTACACGACTTTCCTCACTTTATCACTCAAGTGAAAATTAGTATTGTCCTGTTCTGTATTTGTTTCTATGTGTGGGTCACAAGACCAGCCACAGCTGCCTGTCTCCTACGTGCATTGTATTGTTACAATGTCAATAAATCAAATCAAATCAAACATGTATGAATTCCTAGACCTCCTGAATTCTCCCATGTCTTTCACTATTTCCTGGTGCACCCCCCCCCCCCGCCAGATTTTGTTGTTCAATAAATTTCCACTTGTTGATGTCAAAATTAATCCTTTGGCATTGGCAATGGAGCATTGTCATATATTCAAAGCACTTCTGGTAAAGCAATCCATACAGGTAGAGGAACTCACGTGTCATGTCTGGAAGGTACTCGACGTCGCACCTCCAGTCGTGGAAACTAAAGTCGCTGTTGCTCAACAGACCTTCAGGGTCCGATGACTCAGCCTTGGCGTCCACCCAAAAATCGCCTCGCTCGACAGTCCTCTCTGCATTACCGAAAGAGACCACCAAGGGGAGCGGCAGAAACTCTACGTAGGTCTGGACAACTCCCACGCTGACGTGGTAGGTCTCTGGTACTTCCATGGTCACCTGAAGCTGGGGAATTCATTCAAGGCAAGTCCTTATGACTAACAGTGGAAATATATATATATATATATATATATATATATATATATATAATATATATATATATATANAGAGAGAGAGAGAGAGAAGAGAGAGAGAGAGGTGATGGTGTCCCAATTTGTATTTCAGTAGAATCATACCTGAAGCGATTTTCAACATGTAAAGATCTTTACACGAATCAGTTTCAGTTTGTTCTTGACCATTGAAATGCAGCCAATGGCACCAACATGGTAAACAGCACCTGCCTAGTCAATTGACATGGGAGCTACTGTTCTCCTACCTGTACCAAGAAGACCCCCAGCGGCATGCTTCCCGGTGGAAAGTAGAGGTTGGCTCGGTCAGGTTGGAGGCCTCTGTCCATCAGCACGTCATTGTTTGCCTCGTGGGTGGACGCGACTCTACCAGGCGCGATGACAGACCAGTCCAGCGTCACCTGCATCATTGAACGTGGGACTATTTATTAACGAGAGTCATTTTATTGTGAACTGCACTCTATATAATGATGAGAGAAAGATTCTCTTCAATTGTATACAAGATTATCACCCTAGTTTTAGATTTTTTAATAAAAAAGAAAAATTCACTTTCCTCATTAAACTAGATAATCCTCATACTATAAACTCCATCTGTTCATCTTACATTTACAATTGTCTTAAGAAGCGAGAAGAAGCAGAACCTGTAAATATGTAGTTTTACTATAGATATATTTTAGTCTACCATCGCTATTCACCATGACCTGTACTTAGTTCGCAACAAGCAAAAATGTACAATAAAGGTCTTTCATTCATTCATTTTTCACTGCCTTCAAAGAATGAGCAAAACCTCATAATAGCAAGCATAGTAGTAAAGTGTTTTCCAGTAAGTAGTTTTCTGTTCCCTATTACTGCATTGCACCGTATAGTATCTTTGACTCTGTAAAAGCAATTAGCCTTCGGGCATGATTTTGCAAATAAGACATATCATCCGTGAATAGTGTCATCGGGTTGGTAAGATAGTGAATTAAGAGACACTTCAGTCGGCCGTTCTGGGGACGGCATTCTAGAGTTGGGGGTCAGAGCTTCTAATGCGTGCGATCTACGTTTGATCAGAATATATGCAAGTTGCAAATAAGCCCCCCCCCCCAAAGGAACGCCTGTAAGGATGTTAGATGGAAGAAGAAATCGTGAACGCTGATCAGCTGCCGCCGTTTTGATGACGTACTGTTTTTTTTTTTTTTATTCCAACATGTAATCACCAGACGTGGTGACGACACACTCAAGTTTCTTCAACTTATATTAATGCCGCCACCAACACAGGGGACAAATACATTACAGGACAATACTCATTTACACCTGAGCTAAGTGAGGAAAGTCGTGTAAAGTGCCTTTCCCAAGGGCACAAGATCGGTGGCAATCAGGGCTCGAACCCGGGACTCTTACTTCCGAGTCGCGCACTCTTCCGCTACGCCACACGACCCCACATATTGTTACATTACATGTCAAGCATTATTATGTTACCTTAAAGACTGCATATGCCCTAAAGCGTACAGTTAACGCTGTATCTTTGAAACAATATGCTTCTAATATGAGGGGAAGCATTATCATCATGATTGTTGATAAAAACAACTACACCGACCTCAAATGCATTTTCACATTCATACGACACCAAAGAATGAAGGGTCACGTTGCCACTGCGAAGTACAGGAATAGGGTTGTCGATGCTGCAAAGATAAATACATCTCATTTATCTAGTCTCTTTAAAACTATATATACTGGGTAAAGTTTTTTTTTAATTTAAAAAAAAGCATAGAGATAGGCAAAATCATTGTTAGGAGGCCAGAGTAATAGAATAGAATAGAATAGAATAGAATAGAATAGAATAGAATAGAACAGAATAGAATAGAATGTTTTTATATTGACAGTATGTAACCATAGATACCGTTACCTGCGCACGCCCTCGTGAATGTCCACGGACACGTAGCACGGTTGTCCTGCTGCCGTGTTATTGGATACGACTTCTTCAGTGCCGCTGAAATCACAGTCGACGGGTAGTTGGCTCCTTGTACAATCAACTATTGCCAGATCTGCGATCGAAATGAAAGTAGAGATGTTTCTAGGACTTTAGATCTTCGGACTTAGGACCTACTTAGTCTCTAAGTAGGCCAGAGGAGTTGGCCGGCCATAGAGGGTCCAGTTTGCCTGCCTGTGCAGGCAAGCTGGACCCTCTATCCGGCCAACTTCTCTGGCCAATGATTTCCCCCTTTGCCGATTTCTACTATTTATTCAGCCTGCAAAGGAGTCTGGTAGAGACTAGGACCTACTAAAGACCTACGTAGGACCAACTTAAAACCTTAATGGACATACTCGAATTAGCATGAAAATATTGCTACTTGCCCTGCCTCTTTCGCACAGTTGTGGGGCAGCGGCGGCGACGGGGAGCGACGCGATTTCTGCCACCGAAGTAGTTTGCCGGGGAGAGAGGTTTTGTTGTAACTCCCTCGGCGGCAAAACCGTCCTTTCATGGCATAACTCGCGTCGCTCCCCGAAAAAAAATTAACGCCACCGCCCCACAAGTCTGCGAATGAGGTTACTACTTACCTTTGTGGCCATAGAAACACACGTTGTCCACGAAAGGATGCCACCCAGAGTGTGTTGCCAGCGTGACTTTCAAGTACCGCCCGGTTCCTCTGAATCCTCCGAAGATTTGCGGACTCTGCGAGTAGTCTATGACCGAATTCGACCCCGTAACTTGCACCCAGTCGTACGGCGATCCAACCTGTTATACATAAATTGTTTATAATATATAGTCCTATATATGATAGTCCTATCATGGAATGAAGCTGAGTTATAGAATTTCCTCATTAATCATGCAAATTACATCCATATCTGCGTATTTGCAAATTACATCAATATTTGCATAGTTGTAATATTATCATGTCAAGCATCACCTAAGCTACCTACATACCAAAAATGATGACGATCCATCAATCGGTTTTTTAGTTATCCTTCTTTAAACATTTTCTAACAAACGCCCCTGCAGGTTTAGAGCAAGAAGCTCAAACTCATATCATTTCATTCAAGAGTTATCTACCATGTAAATTTCGTGACCCTAGTATGTATAGGTCACAAGATATCAAAATAAATTAAACCGGAAGTTCTGCTGCAGTACCATAGTAAGTTGCCGGGGGGATTCTGCTGTAGTACCATAGCAAGTTGCCAGGGGGGGGGGCAAAATTTCGAGGTCTAATCAAGACCTACCCACCTACCTATCGTGTTCACAAATACACACACACACACACACACCAACGCCCCTGAAAACATAAACTTCTTGGCGAAGGTAAGGAGTATTGTCCTGCATTTGTCCTCTGTATTAGTGGCGACATAAATTAGTTGAAATAACTTGAGTGTTCCGTTAACATGTCTAGTCATGAGATGTTGGAAGAAAGTAAAACCAACCTCAGACATCAGGAGGGTGAAACGACCGACCCCGAGGAAGTAGTAGTATCCATTCGTGATGCTAATCTGGTAGATGTTGTGGCGAGTCTGCAGATCGACGACGATCCAGTGAGTTCCCCACAGTTGGAAGATGCCGAACAGTCCAGGGGCCCAGTACGTGCCTGGCGAACAGTCGAGGGCATTGATGGGGTGGTTTCTGGACGGTTGCCACCCGTAATCCTCCACCCATTCTTCAGGGATGTCAAGCCAATGGACTGGGTCATCTATGGAATGCATATATAACATACGAATTATGGCTAAATGATCATCATCATTAACGCCTTTCACGTTACAAAATAAATATTTTGTTTCCTATGTGTCATTATGTACAATTATTAATCGATGATATATATTTGGAAATATTTGTAACCGTGTGCGGCTGCTAATAATCCTATTGTTACTGGGCCAAGCAGTACGAAAGAAGAATAATAAATTTGAAAAAAATATATCCACATAAAAACGTAGAAAAGCAGGCCGTACCCCAACACATGGCCCGGGTGCCGTTCTCAGTCCGGGCGCACAGCGTGCAGGTCTTGTTATACCCTGCCCCCTCCCCGCACGTCAGGACACTGTCAGCGGCACTGCGACACGGCGAGTCTTCGGCTCTCACCAACAAGACTGCAGCCAGCAGCACTGGTGGAACAAAACAGGCATCAGTGCGTTAGAATACAAGTTATGTTGAGGTCATATTTTCAAACCGGGGCCCGACCGGGCAGTCTTATGGAAACGAAGAGAATTATATAAAAGACGTGTGGCGTAGCGGCAGACTGCTCGACTCGGAACCAGCAGGTCCAGGGTTCGAGTCCTGACATGCCACCGATCTTGTGCCCTTGGGAAAGGCACTTTACACGACTTTTCTCACTTCACTCAGGTAAAAAAATGCGTATTGTGTTGTCCCCTACGTTTGTGGCGGAATTAAAATAACTTGAGAAAACTTAAATGTGCCGTGACCACGTCTTGTGATGATATGTTGGAATATTTAAAAAAAGGAAAAAAAATAATGATGGAAAGAATCTGCGTGTATTATTGATAAAAATTGCTGATTTCTCCTTAATCAAAACAGCCCGGCCGGGCACCGGTTTGGAGATGTGACCTCAACATTGATTAAATCTTCGTTTTTCGCAGGGCCTAGGGCCAAAAGGCTCTATGTAGGATGTTTCATAATATACATATATAATATACGTATACTTTTGTGGTATTGTTTGGATTTCATATGTAGCTTCACTATAGTACTAATGTTACAAAGCCGAAATGAAGTGAAACGAATTAAAACGAAAAGCCATATACAATTTGGTAAAACGTACTAACTGTACATTTTATATAAAAGCATCACACTACGGAGAGAAAGGACAGGCAATAACATTTAAGGACGTGCAACTTATACAACAACGAGAAATCTTACCTGATGTTTTGATAAGCAACTTGATCATCCCGTCAAGACAATATGCATCAGCTGACGAGCAAGCACCTTGATCTCAACCTACGTATTTCTAGAAACAAACAGAGACATTCAAATTTGAATCGATAACGTAGCTAAACATATTTTTTTTCAAATATAGCTGATGATACAAAGATTGTTCACTGTAGTTAACTATAGCTAGATGTTATGTCATGTTGAACGTCAGACAATTTTGCCCTCATATACGTACGCGTTTCCAGACTGATCCACCAAGACAGCTGGGGTCCATATCTATTTCCTAAATTTTGTTTGAGTATTATAAATCAATAATTGTTGAGGTTGCGATTCCACAGCAAGTACATGAAAAAAAAACCAACACGGCAACACACTGCTTTCTATTGAAGTTATGACCCAAGTAGGCAGATTTCTGTATGGAGATCGGGAACAGTAAATTGACGAACACTGAAATGTTCGAGGGTAGGGCTCAATGTTTCCACATACAAACAGCACAAAATGACCTCTTAGGAATTGTGGTATCATGGATACGCATGTTTACCTACACCCATTCATGATCATCCGTGTGAATAATTCGTTATTTATGACAGCAATCAAACAAATGGTATCTTGACAAATGGTATCTTGACAAAAGAGCTGAAAGCATTGTTGCTTCACGAAAACATCGTGCGTCGACGGGGGGCGGTCTCTTTTACCTGACTTAGAATATGTACTTTTAAATTTTTGCAAAATTCTCCTCCATGTTCCGAAAGGATCTGTAAACGCCGCCGTAAGGGGTGAATTAGGAGTATTTCCCTTGTTCGTTGACAGTCAAACACAGTTGATTAAATATTGGTTAAGGTTAAATAATTTACCAAATGATAGGCTTGCTAAAAAAGCATACGACATTTCAGTGGAAGAAGACCATGACTGGGCTACTCACGTTCAGGACATTTTATGTAAACATGGGTTCCAAAATGTGTGGCTTAACCCCGCAGTTAATGCCAACCGTTTTGGAATCATATTTAAAGAGCGTCTGAAAGACACGTTTCTTTCTGGCTGGAGAGAACAACTTAGAAACACTAGTAAACTTCATACATATTCTAAAATCAAAAAGCATTTTGGCATGGAAGATTATCTCACATCAATTTATAATAAATCGTTCACAACTAGCATAACAAAATTGAGAATCAGCGCACATTGTCTTCAAATCGAAAAAGGTCGACACCACAACACACCAGCCACTCATAGACTGTGTCCCACATGTAATGAGAATATTGAAGATGAATTTCACTTTGTTATGACATGTCCCACCTATAGAAAAGAAAGAGATTCATTGTTACAGACTATTACCACTAAGACAAAATTCACCCAATCTAATACACAGTACGATACATTCTATGAATTATTGTCATTTCCTACTACCATATCTGCTTACGTAGGTCAATTTCTGTACACCTTATTTCATAAGCGAGACCAAATCATCAATTCATGAACATATTGTGACTCATATACTGTATAGATAGTAGTTTGTAGTAAGAAATGTAATAAGATAGTTTAGTTTTGTAGTATTGTTGTATTACTGCCACACATTGTACCATGTACGATTGTCGAGCAATAAAGTTCATTCATTCATTCTTTTGAGGTGAACTGTCATTTGTTGTAAGGGAAAGGGTCTTATTGTCTCCAACTCGTGACGTCCCTTCCCAATCTAAAAAGAATTATCACCATAAAAAAATTTACACTTTATAATAATATACTTTTCAACGGCTTCATATCTTAGGATATTGAGATTTTCTTCCTTTCAAGTCTCTGACATTGCTTACGTTATAAAAAAGAAAATCTAAATGTCCTATATCCTACCAACCTGTTGAAACCATTTTCGAATTTTGTTGAAAAACGCTCCTCACTAACAAATGACGCAATTCTTGCATAAAAGATTTGCAACAGACTGCTACATTGTTAAAGTTTGTTTGCTACACATAAATACATGCAAAGCCAACAAGGCGTCTTAAACCGTTTTCCATACGACAGCGCCGACCATAACTTTGACGAATTTTCTCTTTCCACGATCACCATAAAATGCGTGACATGCAAAACGTGACATACATATCATAACTTAAAAAGTTTTTCTACATGTTAGCAATAATTCAGTCATTCGAAACAGACGAATTTGTTCTCTCACCAATTCCGGCATCTTTCTGCTGTAAATGATCAGCCTTTATGGTGTTCTCGGCGGTGATGAAATTGTATTCTTCTTGGTATAGCGGTGTATCACACCATTAGGTAGGATATCCTTGATACCAAGGACATTATATACATTCATTGATGCTCACTGAAGTAAATAATTTGAAATAGCTGTAATTATACCAATGAAAGAACTCAATCACCTTCCGCGTGCTTGTGTACAAAGCATATTTCGTGTGGCACATTCATAACCTTAATGTTAGAGTAGCCTGGATACCAAGGACATTTTATACGTCATTCTTTGATACTCACTGAGGTATACAATTTAAAATAGCTGTAATCATACTACTGGTACCTGGTAGTGTAATAAAAAAAAGAGATATGCGATCCACACACTTGTGTACAAGGCGCCTATGCCTTAGTCATAACACCATTGTGTAGAATATCCTTGATACCAAGAACATTCTATACATTTATTGATGTTCACAAAGATAAATGATTTGAAATAACTGTAATAATACCAATGGTAGTGCAATAAAAGAACAGAATATAAAAATTGCTCTGTTGTGTATAAAGTTTGTTAGGACACTTAAGAGGTCAGAGTATAGCGACTATGGCTACCCTAGAGAATATCCTTGAAAACAAGGACATTTTATACGTCATTCATTGAAACTCACTGAGGTAAAAAATTTGAAATACCTGCAATCATACTAATGGTTGTGTGATAAAAGACTAGAATCACTCTCCACGCCCTGCTTTGTATTGTAGGGTGGAGGAACGCAATACTTTCTGTCACGCATTCATGATACCAAGGACAGTGTGTCCTTGATAATACCAGTGTTTTGATCGTTTGGTGTGCTGTAAGAGAAGAAAAGGTTTTTAAAGAACATGTACACATGTAAATATGTGTCCTCCTGGATGTCATATTGGGCAACGCTAAAAAGAGGAATCAAGGAATCTACGGAAAGAACGCAAAGTTCAGACGCGCAGCGCAGGAAAAGCACGCATCGAAGGCACAAAATTTCAAGTCGGAAAGTAGGTGTGGTCTCGAACTCATCAACCAAAGATTTCTCTGCATTTGTTTCTTTTGCAGTATTAGTACACGATTCGCCTAATCTTTCATCCTGAAGCCATTAGAAAGCATGCCTTCAAGTTCCAGAGTCATCAACCAAGGATTGAGTTGCTTAAAATCCCATTGTTTCCTAGAACTATAATCGCTGTCATAGACTACTGTAGCCTGGGCATAATCTCTACTTAGCTGTAAACAATGTATAGGTTTAGATGGGCTGAGGCTAGGTGTAAGAAGTTGTCTGTTCCTAATCATTATTTGTTTAGTCAGAACATAAAAAGAATCCGCAGATAACGCATACCAAAATACGTTAGGGTAGCATAATAAGTGCCCTGTGACATTCCTGTATTTGCTGCATGTGTGAACCTTAGTTTGGGACGAAGGCACAGAAAATATTGGGGAGGAAAATGATGGAAATTTTAATGTGCCCTCTGATTGTTTCTATACACAACAGTCTCAGTGCCACTTTAAACCAGTCTGCATCAGAGGGGTGTATAGTCCATCGCTCAGAATACAAAGTACAGTGTAGCCTGGTAGCTAGACCATCGTGGGCTCGCCTGTATCTCTACGGTACTTAGAGTACTGCCCGCCCGCCCAGGGCCATTAGAGCACGCCGGCGTTTTTTACGGTCACTAAACAGATCAGGAAGCTGACTGAAAAGATCGATTGCCAGAGAAAAGGCCTGTGCTGAACTGGGCCCGAAGCCGGCTAGTAGAGAATGGTTACTAGACTAAGTAAACGTACTAAGTGTGAGTTGTTCATAAGACAAAACTTTACCAATAAGGGAACTATTAAGTCATCTTTGCCTACCCTTGTACTAGTGCCCTAACCCTACTCTGAAGAACGGATGTCAACACCGGTACCATTAGGTGGAATATAGGTTGCCCATGGTACGCAAAACGTTATAAGTTTGTTTTAAAATGATATCCATAATTTCATATTGTGTATTTTCCTTTCATCTGGTGGTGTGCTAGCTTGCCTGTAAACTCAAAACTGTGCCTGACTATTTTACAAGTTAACTATGTTTACAATGAAGACAATGAAGTTTTTTTATAACATCTATTGTCAAAGGCTGAAACAAAGAAATGAAATGACAATAGAGGTAACTACTTTGCTATAAGAAAAATAAGATGATATGTCACACTTAAAGAATCAAAGATGTCTGTTAGAGCAAGCTTTTCTCTAAGTCCACTGCAAGGTTTTGGTGTTTCCTTCTCGATCATATTCCTCTTTTCGTTGCATCATTTCTTCTTCTTCTTTTTTTTAATTCTTAATTAAGACATCTTTGCCCAATCCGTGTATACAAATTGCATCAGTTGTAATGTTTGTTAATACCGTTTCCTGTATCTTGTACTGGTGATAGCTTTATCCAGAATACTGATACCTAAATGCATTTGTGTTTTTCTGCTGACAGACCTAGAAGTGTACAATTGCTCTGAGATCTAATTGTGTTGTTTGTTTGTTTGTTTCTTTGTTTGGGGAGTGACATAATCAAGAGGATAGAATTATAGGAATTTACTTTAAAAAAGAGAACAATATCACATGCTGGATTGATACAAAGGATAAGAGATGACTTAACACGTGAACACATATTATTCATTTTTTTGCCAAAATTTACAATAAATTTATACTCTTTTTCCTCCGCAGGGCCAACTTTACAGAATGACAATTTTTAAAAGTTGAAAAAGTACAGATATTTTCGGGACAATTTGAAACATTTTTTTTTTAATTTTGAATTGGGAGAAAAATTCCATCGGAACCAGTATGTGATATTGTTATTAATTAAGGTAAATAGATTAAGGTTTAATACGTTCGTATACGTTCCTATATATCATAATTATATATAATTGTTATACGGTAAGGCTGTCGCTATTATGACATATCAAACAGCAGATGCAGACCTAAACAATGTTGAAGTTTTTTTTTTTTATAGTTATGCCTTCGTTCTGGGTTGGTTCTTTATAATTAGGTAACATTAACTGAATTTCTTGTTTTTTATTTAGTGGGGAACATAAAACACTTAAGGGTCAAATGCAAACAATAGTATTCGATTCCACATTGACATTTTAACAATTTTGAGAAACCAAGTCTTCTCTCCTGAACTTCAATTAATTACATTTTTGACAAAATGTACATTTTGTTAATCTGTTAATCATAAAATGCTTTGCTGGGTGGTTTAGATAGGATGTTTTCCAAAATTTCCAACACGGTAACTGATGGCATGAATACTGGACAGTTAAATGATTGTAATTTGCGTTGTTTGTTGCCAATCTTGGACGAAAGCGAAATGAAACAAATCAGAGAACCAAGATATTGAATAGGTGACAGCTTTGAACCCACATCTGCCATTTAACATCTAAATGTTTTAACATAACACATACCATGTTAGGTGAATTAATGTTCTGTTGCTTACTATTTTGTGAAACGTACGATTATTCCATTATATATTATTCCATTATATAATGTATTGAATAATGACGTTAATTACTTAATTAGTACACTAGCATGAATAGACATGATTTTACTATAATCCACCATCACACCTTAAAAACAGAATGTTTTTCTATGGTATTGATATCATGTCCACCAAACCCTGACAAATTGTTGTTTCCAATACACTCTACCCGATGTAACTATGGTGCAATAAACTTTGACTTGATTTGACTATAATACACCAACACACCTTAAAAACAGAAAGTTTTTTAAATTAATAACACAACCACAAAAACTTGTGCCCACCTTAATACTTATACTAAAGTAATTTCACGGAGTTCATGTTGAAAAGCAGGTTGAACTTGAAAAAATAAATGAGGGGGTTTGTAATTTGTAGAAAAAAAGGACAACAGCAAATTTTAGGAAAAAAGGTCGTGAGCAATTATTATACTTTGATTGAACGTTTGCTATTGTGCCCATAAAAATCAAGTAGATGTGGTAAATAGGCTGCCAGTACTGTGTTTGACTTAGTGAATCTAAAAACTTATCTCTCATCCCATATTACTGTTAAAATAGTTAGTATTAGAGGTTAAGCACATATTTAAGAGTAATATTTTTAAAGGTATATAATTATATAAGGGTATATTTAAGCATATAGTTGACCCACCCAGAAGACTGAATGGCTTGGCCATGAGTTTTTGAAAAAGATTGGGTGACGTAAGGGTACCTAAAACAGAGCTGATGTGATAAGGAATAAAGACAGACCCAAAACCACCTGGAGAAGAACTGTGTCAGATGACCTGGCGTCTATGGGACTGTCCTGGCGACCAGTAAAGAAGGTGGCCGAGGACAGACCCAGATGGAAAGGAAAAGTCTCGACCTTATTTCTTGCAAGGGATGAAGAGTCATCAGTAAAAGGACCTACCCGAGGTGTATATGCTATTAAATACCTTATCAGTTGCTATAACCACCAAATAAACCCACCCAGCGAGTGTAGAAGGCCTGCACAGGAGGCAAAACATTGGACTCCCCATCTAAAAACTTAACTCATTTTAGCATTCTGCTCACAAGGCTATGTTTTACACCGATACTTTGAAACGGAATAGTTGTCAGCAATGGTTTTGTCATCAGACTTGTCAAGTTGTTTTCTAACGCGTCAGTAAACTGGGACTTAACCAAATTTCTGTCTAACTCCTTCAGCCATGTTTAAGGAAAATTAAGTCCCGATTTACTTAGATTGCGTTGGTAGAAGTCATTATGAAACAAGTTTGAACTGCAATTTCCAACACAAGAAGTTGGACTCACCCAACTGACCTTTGTACAACCTACGATCCACTGCTCACGGAGTCACTTGTGTTATCTGCGTGACGTCACGGAAGCGGTGGATTGCCCATTCCTTGACAAACACTGAACTTGTACAGTCAAAACTTTCGGTAAGTTTACTTTCTTGTGTTGGAAATTGCAGTTCAAACTTGTTTCATAACCTACAAGGCTGTTGACAAATTCTGAGATGTTTAAGAGCCAGGGGTACATTCGGGTTCCTCCGGTTCCTCTCCGGGCTTTGCGCAGAAGAAAGCATTCCTCTCATTTCCGAGCACGCACTCCTGGATGACCCACTGCCAACCGAAAGCCTTTTTCATGTGGACACAGTTCCGGGTCCTGCAAACACACCAAGCGAAAATACTCGTTGTCAGAATGAAGTTCAGACACTTTTGCTCACAGTGGCAAAAACTGAAGTACAGAATGAATTTGTGTGAGTGCAATTGTTGTGTATGGGTAGGGGAGAGGGAGAGAGAGAAATGAGTAGAGGGGGAGATTTGCGTGTGTGAGGATGTATATGTGTGTGTGTGTGTGTGTGTGTGTGTGTGTGTGTGTGTGTGTGTGTGTGTGTGTGTGTGTGTGTGTGTGTGTGTGTGTGTGTTTGTGTGTGTTTGTGTGTGTGTGTGTGTGTGTTTGTGACTGTTTATGTGTGTGTGTGTCTGTGTGTGTGTTTGTGTGTGTGTGTGACTGTGTGTGCGTGTGACTGTGTGTGTGTGCTTGTGTGTCTGCGTGTGTGTGTGTGTGTGTATGTGTGTGTACACGTGTGTGTGTGTGTCTGTGTTTGTGTGACTGTGTGTGTGTGTGTGTACATGTGTGTGTGTGTGTGTGTGTGTTGTGTGTGTGTGTGTGTGTGTGTGTGTGTGTGTGTGTGCGCGCGTGCGTGTGTGTGTGTGTGTGTGTGTTTGAAGATATGGCATTCAGAAATTCAGATATTGTATGTAAAATGCAATTCAATTACTCAATTACTGACAAATTACAACCAGACGGGTTCTAGATTTTACCATACATTCCTTCCTTCCTTCCTTCATTTATTCATTCATTCATAAAGTTTGTGTGTCGTTTCCTCACCCGTCGTTAAAATCCATAGCGCCCTCATCCCAGTTGGAGTAGCCACTTTGGTCATTCATTCATTCATTCATTCATTCATTCATTCATTCATTCATTCATTCATTCATTCATTCATTCATTCATTCATTCATTCATAAAGTTTGTGTGTCGTTTCCTCACCCGTCGTTATAGGTCATAGCGCCCGAAGCCCAGTTGGAGTAGCCGGTTGTGTCATTCATCTTCATTCATTCATTCATTCATTCATTCATTCATTCATTCATTCATTCATTCATTCATTCATTCATTCATTCATTCATTCATTCATTCATTCATTCATTCATTCATTCATTCATTCATTCATTCATTCATTCATTCATAAAAGTTTCGTGTTGTCGTTTCCTCACCGTCGTTAAAATCCATAGCGCCCTCAGCTCAGTTGGAGTAGCCACTTTGGTCATTCATTCATTCATTCATTCATTCATTCATTCATTCATTCATTCATTCATTCATTCATTCATTCATTCATTCATTCATTCATTCATTCAGTCATTCTATAAGTTTGTGTGTCGTTTCCTCACCCGTCGTTATAGGCCATAGCGCCCGAAGCCCAGTTGGAGTAGCCACTTGAGTCATACGGGGTGCCGTCGTCCCACACAAACGTGCCTTCGGTTCCTTCGTCCGTCAGGCCAATCCACACACCGCGTCCAGTGTAAGTACGGCTGTGATCAATGATAACAAAAGAAGAAATGCCCCCGTAAATAATTTCATCAGGTTGGTAAACGACTGAAAAGCAAAGTTCTTTCTATCACAACCATTTATTTTCAAGCCAACGTTTTGATGACCTTCTGTCATCTTCATCAGGGCAATACTGACTGGTTTACTGTGCACTGACACTAGATGTTGCTTGGTGCATAGTGCACTAAAGTTGTTACCTAGTTCATAGTGCACTTGAGCTAGTTTTGTCTGTTTACAATGCGTTCCGGAACGTAGTGTAACTGTGACATACATACTAGGTATTGTTACATCCGGTCAGTATTGCCCTGATGAAGTATTGCCCTGATGAAGATGACAGAAGGTCATCGAAACGTTGGCTTGAAAATAAATGGTTGTGATAGAAATAACTTTGCTATTCAAAATAAGAAATTTAAATTTAAAAATTTAAATAAGTTTTTTTTGTCTCAGCTACCACCACCAACGTTGGTGGTGGTAGAAGGCACAAAAAACGGACCATATATAAAAAGCAAACCAGGCGACCAACCAGGCGAACTCATAGAACCTGTAGAATTTTGGTAGACCCATACCAACTAGTAATCGTATTATTGTACCTGCTACGATTGTTATGCAATAAACTTGACTTAGCATAATCGGCAGGAAGATTCTGCGCATCAGCTGGACAGACCACCGCACAAATGACTCTGTGTTAGAACAGCTGAAGTTGAAAGAACACTTTTTAACACCATAAAAAGGCGGAAACTCCAGTACTTTGGTCATGCCACACGAGCAGGGAACATCACCACCCACATACTGCAAGAGGTGATCAACGGGAGGAGGAGCCGTGGAAGACCACGCCGGAGGTGGGGCGACAATGTCCTTGACTGGATGGGCATGCCACTGGCTGTGTGCTCTCACAGGGCCAGAGACAGGAGAGAGTGGAGGAGGCTGATACTGGATGCCACCACGATAGTCCCCGACCCTCAGACATGAGAATGGGACCAGGTAAAGGTAAAGGTAAAAAGGATGTCTCCTTACCGGAGGTACTTAGAGAGTTTTCCGGCCAGAAACTCGTTGTCCTCCTGGCTGCGGATGTTCCAGATTGTCGCCCCCATTCCCTCACATGTCGATTTTGCAGTGGGATAATCCTGGGGCTTGTGGTACAGCTTGAGGCAGGTGTCTCCACGCAAACGCCACTCCGAGGAGGGGCAGGCTACAATGTCGATGAGGAAAAAAAAAGGTTTGTTAGAAACAGAACACTAAGAATCCTTTCAAATCATGGTGATAATTTAATTTGGGCTATTTTGTTGTCACTTTGTCACACACGCAAATACACACAGACACACACACACACAGAGAGAGAGAGAGAGAGAGAGAGAGAGAGAGAGACATACACACACACACTCCAACAAGGCAGGAGATATCGTACCTAATTCTGGGCCGTCTCCGACCAGAGCCAGGTCAGTCCTCTGGTACCAACGCCCGGCAGGTCCCGGTGTCTCCGGACCCGGATCAACCCATCCGGGCAGGTTGTACAGATTAGTGGTCCTGGAGTACGGGTGAAGGGAGTAGTGGATCCCATTTCCTCCGTTGATCCCAACCTATTAACAAGAGAATATGTCCGACTACTGAAACCAAACTCCAACTCACAAAAAAGGCGCAGAATGTCTCAATTGGTAACAACTAGCAAAGTATTGGACTGTAATTAGTGTATTTAAGGAATCATGTTATTTTTGCTCCGTACTGTTAACTTTGTATGTCTTTGTTCGTTTCTCTTCAATGTGTAGACCACAGGAGAACAGCCTCTTATGAGGCTAATTGTAGGTCTAAATAAAACTATAATGAATAAATAAGCTGATCATCATTCGGGAACCTAGAAGTGCCCTAAGTTAGATAGAGCACGGTGTGAGGCTGAATACTTGGGTATATAACTGTCGGTGGGCGGGGCCACTGCACGAAAAGTTGGATTTACCAAAGGTTGTAAATTCAGGTAATGTTTACTATGTACACAGTATCTTTACAATAGTAGTAAATAACGATCAAGTGCAGTAATTTACTTTACAACCCTTGTTAAGTCCGGTATTGCCGTACTTGACCTTTATTTACTGCCATTGTAAAGTTCAGAAGTGTTTATTTAAAAAACAAAGTAAACATTACCGAACTATACTGGTATTGGTAAATCTAAGTTTTCGTGCAGTGGGCAGTTCTATATCCAAGTATCCCATTCAGCCTCAAAATATGCTCTATCAATTACATGTACTTGCAACACTTGTGTGCATACCAATAAACAAACAAACAAACAAACAAACAATAAACAAATACCTGTGCAGGGTTCGGTCCAGTACCGGTAGTTCCATCTCCGTCGTTGGTTCTCCCTTGTAAGAATTCGATCCGGTCGTAGTTAAACAGGGTGAAGGACTTGCAGCCATCCGTGATCAGCACCAGTTGAAACGTGTTTCTCTAGAGATGTAAGAAACAGATGTATGATTGTGTGAATGAGACTTCTTAGCATACATTTATCATTTATATCACTCACATCCATTGTCATGATCTATCTAGGCCACGTTTCAATGTCCATTCTTTTTTTTTTATTCCAACATGTAATCACCAGATGTGGTGACGGCACAGTCAAGTTTTTTCGACATATATTAATGCCGCCACCAACACAGGGGACAAATACATGACGGGACAAAGCGCCTTTCGTGTAAAGCGCCTTTCCCACGGACACAAGATCGGTGGCATGTCAGGACTCGAACCCGGGACCTCAAGGTTCCGAGTCGCGCACTCTGCCGCTACACCACACGACCCCATTTTTTGGAGGTGGCCATACAATCTCAATCGGTTAAATATGGGTCAATTTTAAAGCAAGTCATTTATAGCAGCAGCAGCAACATAGTCACGCGGCAACAGGGAAAATATATGACAGTCACTTCGGTGAATGACTAAAGGGTTCTTTTATTTACGATGGAACCTGACGGCTGTAAACCGCACTCGCCCTTGTATCCCATGTCGCACTTTAAAACAAGAGTTCCACGATCTCATACCTTCGCCAAATGATGTTAACCCTTGCGGGTGACGAATTATACAATTGTAATCATTGATTTTGTAAATAAGAGCCTCATTTGCATGGATTATATCAGTTGATCATATTCTCCATCCAATGACGGCCTTATCACAACAAAAAGGCTATTATAGCACTTCCTCATAAATTATGCAAATGGGGTCATGATTTGAATAAATTATGTTTATTGATGTTCACCTTCACTTAACTTCCAAATATGGCAAGTATGAAATTCGGGGTGCAGCAGTTACAACTATGGAATTACAAGAATTTGCCATTAATTATGCAAATTAGGTCCTCATTTACATAATCTATATCCTCAGATGTTTTCTCGTTCTCAAGTAGATGTCACAAGTGTTTCATAGTTCTATTATTGAACAAAGCAGATTTATAGAATTTCCTCATTAATTATGCAAATTAAGTCCTGATTTGCATAATTGCCATCTGATTATGTCAAGCATCACTTCAACTACCTACATACCAAAAATCACGACAATACGTCAACCAGTTCTTGAGTTATCGTCCTTCGAATTTTTTTCAACAAATGCTCCTGCAGTTCCAGGACAAGGCGCTAGGGGAACCAAACTCATGTCACTTCTTCTCTATCACAAGAGCTATTTGCCATCCAAAATTCGTGACCCTAGCATGTCCAGATCACGAGATATCAAAACCGGAAGTTCAGCTGCAGTACCTAGGAAAGCCGCCAGGGGGCCCAAAATCTAATCATTTCTAGGTCTCATGAAGACCTACCCACCTACCAAGTTTCATTCCAATCCATCCACTGCTTCTTGAGTTATCTTGCTAAACCACACACACAAACACACACACACACAGACAAACGCTACTGAAAAACATAACCTTCTTGGCGAAGGTAAAAAAAGA
>NW_017804043.1:1061492-1119713 GCF_001625305.1 Branchiostoma belcheri
CCAGTTGACCAGATTTGTGACTAATCATTTCTAGGTCTCATGAAGACCTACCCACCTACCAAGTTTCATTCCAATCCATCCACTGCTTCTTGAGTTATCTTGCTAAACCACACACACACAAACACACACACACACAGACAAACGCTACTGAAAACATAACCTTCTTGGCGAAGGTAAAAAAAGAACTTACAAGATTATAACCGTTTTCGCTTGCGCCATACAGCCCAACTTCGTGCCAGGTCGCGATGTAGACCCAGGTCGCCACGAAGCTTCCATGGTCGGTGGGGAAGGCTGTCTGGATGTCGCTGGTTGCCCTGGCCAGTACACCAGCGTCAGTTGTTTCTCGATGGTAAATGTATCCACCCCGGGGTGAGTAGCTTGTCTTGATGTCGGTGAAGAAAACGGCGATGACCCTGTTGCCAGTCACTGGAAACGGAGTGGGTGTGTAACTTGTTACCGCGCTTCCAAAGGAGATGTCACCGTTGGTATTGACCTGGGGAAACACCGAGAACACAAAAGAAAAACATTTACTTTATAGATTGATTGAAAGTTGTTTCAGGGATAACATCTGATGTTGAAAGTCGATGCATTATTAAAAACGAAAACAGTTTTAGAACAAGCTGCTAGGGGGCCCAAACATGTCATTTTTTTCCTTATCACAAAAGCTATCTACCATCCAAGATCCGTGACTTCAGATCACGTTATACGAAACCTATAAGTTCCGCTGCAGCAACATAGAAAGCCGCTAGGGGGGCAAAGGTCTAATCGTTTTGAGATATCATCAGGCCCTACCCATAAACAAAGTTGTATGACAAATCATCCAAAGATTCTTGAGTTATCATGCTTAAACAAATTCATATCTGTGGAAACATTTCCGTAAAATTCCTAGAGTACAATTCTTGCAGACTGCACACAATGCCATACAATTAGGCTCGCCCCTGAGGCGTCGTGAAAAACAATCAGGCATATGTCAAAATGAACTCATGGCTGTGGTTTGGGCATATCACCCTTCCCACATGGTACGGCACACTTACGTAAAGTGCATTGAAGGAACTTCCAAAGAACGGGAAAGCGGTGCTGAGGGCCTGAGCTCCCGATGTGCTGTCGTCAGCGGTCGGGTCCAGAATGTCTCCAGTACCGGGTCCGTACGGGTAGAAGGCAGCATTGCTCACTGGGCTTATCTGGAAAGCGATAGAGATCGATTACGTAAACAATTTTACTACTAAAATCAAAGAACCCACATATTATAGAAGGAGTGGGTAAATTCGTCTTCCACTGCCTAAAAAGAAGAAGTCAAACCCAGTAAAAACTAGTACCATGTATGTTGTAGAATATAGTATAATGCTAGACGTAGATATAGTCTCACATACCACACTGTATTTTCTTCCTTATGTTGTTTGTAACTGCAGTTAGCCCTCGGGCAAGTGTTTGCAATAAACTTTCAATTTATTTATGTTAAATGTGCCAAATTTTGTTTTAAGTGCTTGAAAACCAATTTTTAACGGACAATATCTTAGTTACTAATAACTGTATCCCAATGTATATCGACATTCATATGGAACAAAAATGCGATGTCCGGCGTTTACTTTTACTTATGTTAAAGGTGCCCAATTTTTTTTAAGTGTTAGAATACCAATTTCTAAAAGCAATATCTTAGTCGCCAATCTACATTAACAAGTTAAAGTAATACTGTATCCCAATGTATATAGACAGTCATATGGAACAAAAATGTGATGTTCCTGATGCCTTTGCCCACTTCAATAACTTTCTGAATGTTCCTTGACTTGTTGTCTGCGACCAGACAAGTAACTATCGAACCAAGCAAGCAAGTTGGAGTGCACGCCATACATTTTCAACTTGAGGACCAGAAGGATGGGGGACACAGCCGAACGCCTTAGATGTGACGTTCCTGGTGTCTTTGCCCACTTAAATAACCTTTTTTTATATCTGAATGGGAAATAAGTGACCAAGGAACAATGTCTATTTACCGACCTACTAGCTTACTGGATTTTAAGTACTTTCAAGCGTTAAAACACCTCGGTGAAATACTTTGTTGTCCTACCACAACCTTCTGATGCGATTCATACTTTTATACTTTGACATCACAAATTGTTAAAAAGAAAAAAAAGAACAAGTATTAACTAGGCCATAAGCACTGGACAAAATGTTGGATTTACCAATGGTACTAAATGCGGGTAATATGTAAAGTCAGTACCGTATATTACAATGGTGGTAAATAAACACTCAATGCCATTGTAAAGTCAGGTGCTGCTTTAACAGTAAATATTACATGTACCCGACTTTACTGATATGATATCTACTACCATGGGTAGTCCAACCTTTGTGTTAAGGACAACAGAGAGTGAACCTACCTGAGCCGAAGTCGCCGCCAGAGAACCCAGCAGAAACGCGGTCAGAACAAGTCGCCACATCTTGTCGCGTCTTGTCGTGTCGACTTGTCGTCCCTTGTCGCGTCTTATCGACTCGCTGTTCACGATGAGGTTGACTGTGATTGGAGCCTAGGGAAGACCCGAGATAGGTGTTCTGCAAAAGAGTAAAAGGTCCTGGTTCATTTTGAGGTCTTGAATATGACAGTCACTAATTCCATTATTGTTTTTTTATATTCCAACATATAATCACAAGACGTGGTGACGGCACACTGAAGTTTTTTTCAACTTATATCAAATCCGCCACCAACACAGGGTACAATACTCATTTTAACCTGAGCGAAGTGAGGAAAGTCGTGCAAAGTGCCTTTCCCAAGGGCACAAGATCGGTGGCATGTCAGGAGTCGAACCCGGGATCTCTAGGTTCCGAATCGCGCACTCTGTCGCTATGCCACACGACCCCACCATACTTGCATCATTAGTGCGACTAACAACTTCTGATAATGTTCTTAAAATAGCAGATTGGATGATGTTATTTGAGGAGTTGAACAGACGGGATATGAAAGAATGACATTGTTTGCGCCATGTAGCATCAAAGGTGTCTATGTCTCTGCTGTCCTATAGTAAACAAACATTCACTGGCACTGCAAAATGTAGCCTGACGAGTGTGTTGTCTTGTTTTGTCTTTGTGGGTTAAGGTAGACAACATCAACTTGCTGATGATTCTGCTAAATTGTAGAATTGGGATGTAGAATTTGGAGCATCGCACACCGGAACATGCCCCTACTCTTTTTTGAAATGTTCCAGGTGGTTTCTTTAACGTGCTAAGGTTTAGCTCCCCCAAACACGGGACCTCCATTTTACGTCCTATCCTATCCGAAGCTAGGTACTCATTTTCACCTGAGGTTAAGTGAGGAAAGTCGTGTTGAGTGCCTTTCCCAGGGTTAAAACGCCGGGGCATGTAGGTGGAATCGAACCCAGGACCCATGAGTTCCAGACCTAATGGCCTACCATCACGCCACATGACGCCACACAAGTGTTAGACAATCTCAAACTGCCGGGGGCGAACTAGTCCGCATGACGCATTGATGGGCCATCAGGTGTTACAAACAGGTGTATAAATGTGACATTTATGTCTTTTTTAACGTTTAGCAAAATGTAGCATAATGGCAGGAAAAATTGGAAAAGCGTTATCGTCAATTTTTTTCCTCAAAATGTGAAATCATGTGGACATTCCAGAATCGTGAGAATGGCGCAATTATCAGAAAACTGGAGTGGAACGATTTTGATTGATAGAAAAGGGGGCGTTAATTGTCTATGGCTCTCCCCCGCCCATTTCGTCTGTAGTCCGACGACGCAGGCTCGCCCTGGCAGGGCATGTTGTTCGTAGTAATCAACCAGCTGGTAGACTAAAATCCAGTGGTTTCCCGCTGGAAGAAGTAGAGTGGAACGATCACATACTACACTAGTCAATGAGAGAGAAAGACATTGGTCTCGCAGGGACTGCTCTAGTGTCGGCCATGAGGGACAGGGGCACCTGGAGTAACTTTATCAATCGTACCTCACCGCATTATCCAGAGGCATGATGATGATTAATTGTCCCAGATAAAGTGCCAAACGACAGTAAACAAAAACGGCAACGGACAGTAAACAAAAGGGGCAACGAGACACACATATGTTATAAAGATGCAACAATATAGTAGCGACTGCTAAGGCTCTCTCTCTCTATTACTCTAATTCTGGAACAACCTTAGCAAAAGCTGGAATGGGAGGATTTGCTTTACAAGACGTTATACGTAAGGCCGTACAGTAGGTTTTTACAGGACATGTCTTCCCCTTGTCAAAAGAAACATTGCAGTGAAAAATTAGCTCTCCATTGAGCTAGATTGCAACAAACTTTTCACAAGGATTTATCGATACTATGCAAATGTGCGCGCATGGCAACTGGATGGGTCCGACATCAGGCTTTCCAAGAAGAGATTCTTCACCAAAATACTTTGTCATTTTCTCCATCGCCGCAGGCTATGTCATTTGCGAAAGAAGAATGAAACCAATAGCTTCGACTCTAGGGTGACAGAAGATGTGTTTCAGACGTTGACAGACGCACTATCAGTAATTTTGACCTAGCTTTCATCATGATCTGTGCAACCAGAAACTCTGTTCCAAGCTTCAGTCTATGATCAAACCATCAAACAGCATCTGTTTTCGAGAGCGGTTTTCAAATGACTTGATTGATTAGGCCTATAATTAAGCCACCAGGTTTGGGATATTGTCGTAATAGGAAAGCGGAGCAGAGATCGGATTCGTACAAAACACCATATTGACAAACCCAAACAGCACAATTAGTTCATCATTTCGATGATACTACTTTGGAAATTCAGTCATTACAATGACATGAATGTGGTTTGAAATACGGGCATCTGTTCAAAAGGTGTTGTCCCGGTGATACAGGCCTAGGGGGAAATCAAGAGGTCCCGGGTTCGAGTCCTGACACGCATGCCACCGATCTTGTAACCTTGGAAAATTAAAGGCACTTTACACGACTTTCCTCACTTTGAGATGTCACCACGTCTTCTGATTAGATGTTGGAAAATTTAAAAAGGTACAGCTGCTTAAAGAGTGCGTCATTGCAATGTGTAAGATATTCATAAAAAGGCCTCGAAACACCGTTTTTGAACGTTGCAGTTTTGAAGTACCCGGCTGAATTGTGAGATTTGACGTTACTAATAGACATCCCTGACAAACACTAACTATTCTTGCAATAACATCATTGCACGAAGATTCTCATTTCTGCTAGGGTAGTAGAATTAAAAATAAATAAAAGAAAGTGGGGTCCGGTGGCGGCAGAGTGCGCGACTCGGAACTAAGAGGTCCTGGGTTCGAGTCCTGACATGTCACCGATCTTGTGGCCTTGGGAAAGGCACTTTACACGACTTTCCTCACTTCGCTCAGGTGAAAATGAGTATTGTTCTGTCATGTATTTGTCCCCTGTGTTGGAGGCGGCATTAATATAAGTTGAAAAAACTTGAGTGCGCCGTCACCACGTCTGGTGATTACATGTTGGAACAAAAATAAATAAATTTAAAAAAAAACTTACAGGTCGTGTACTTAAGATAAGATTGTATGAAAAAAATATCGTACCGTTGTTGGTTGAACTGGTCAGAAAACCGCCTCGAAGAACCGAAAAAGTCCGGAGTAAAAAGCGCCACACCCGTACTATGTACGAGTCAACGCGGGAACTGAGAAACTGGGGCAAAAAAACAATTGGACGACTGTTTCCATGGAGACTGCATACGTAGACTACTACGTCATAGTATATGCGTTGTTCAACCGCATTCCACGCATCGAGAAGCGAAATCTTATCTTTTCAAAACCGTTTTTTATAGTGTCTGAGGCGAAGGAAAGGTCTTTGTTAATGCGAGAAAATTGTAGAAAAAAAACTTACAAAATGCGTATTTTCATTTTCTCAAGTGTGTTATAGATACGATTGTATAAAGAACGTTTACAAACCGTTGTCTGCTCGGTGAACTGGTCAGAAGACCTCCCCAAGGAGATCAAATTATCCGGAGGAAAATGTAACACACCCGTACTCATCCGAGTCGGTGCGGATGATGGACGGATACAGCGAAGTGGTTCGACCACATGCCACGCGGCGAGGAACAAAATAGGTGTCTGATTAAAGCATTAACACCCATCTCACCTTTCACCTTTAGATACAATTCTCATGTTTACCTTCGCAGAAAAGATTATGAGAAATTGAAAAGGAGAATTTAGATAAAATCTGAACTGTAAGATGGGGATATTGAACAGACACCCTGGATTCTAAGCTCGGACATTTTGGCATCTTTATATGTTTGTTTACGTCTTGTCTTGTCTTTGGGGTTAAGATAGCCAACATCAATTTGCTGATGATTCTGCTACACTGTAGTATTTGGGCTGTAGAATTTGGACCATCGCACACCAGGGCATGCCCCTACTCTTTTTCGAAAGGTGTGGTGGGATCTTTAACGTGCTCGAGGTGTGGCTCTCCTCAAACACGGGACCTCCAGTTTACGTCCTATCCGAGGGACGTCCCTAACCGAAGCTAGGTACTCATTTACACCTGAGTTAAGTGAGGAAATTCGTGTAAAGTGTCTTTCCCAAGGGCACAAGATCGGTGACATGGGTGGGGATCGAATCCTGGACCTCTAGGCCGAACGCGCTACCGCTGCGCCACACAACCCTACGTTTATGGTTTATTTCAGGCTCGACGGCCTGTCTTCCCTTTGTCACAAGAAAAATTGCAGTGAAAAATTATCTCTCCAGTGAGCTAGAGTGCAACAAACTTTTCACAAGGATTTATCAATACTATGCAAATGTGCGCGCATGGCAACTGGATGGGCCCGACATCAGGCTTTCCAAGAAGAGATGCTTCACCAAAATGCTTTGTCATTTTCTCCATCGTCGCAGGCTGTGTCATTTGCGGAAGAATAATGAAACCTAAAGCTTCGACTCCATTGGAGACAGAAGTTGTGTTTCAGACGTTGACAGCCGCACTATCAGTCCTAGCTTTCATCATGAACTGTGCTACCAGAAAGTCTGTTCCAAGCTTCAGTCTATGATCAAACCATCAAGACAGCATCTGTTTTCGAGAGTGGTTTTCAAATTACTTGATTGATTAGGCCTATAATTAAGCCACCAGGTTTGGGATACTGTGATTTTCTCCATCGCCGCGGGCTATGTCATTTGCGGAAGAATAACACCAAAACCTTCGTACGTAGACCACGACGGAACTATCCTCATCGGATCGGCTGTCGCTGAGGATCCCGGGAGCTACACTTGCACTGCAGCCAACTACCTCGGGAAGGCTGAACAGATTTACTCTCTTAGCAGAGGTTGTGGGGGAATGATCGTTACATTTTATATATGGCCTTTTTTTGCCCTGACACAACCACCCCCCGCCCCGTCGGTGGCCGCGGACCTTCTCTGGCTAATGGATACTGCCTGGCCAATTTGATACTGTTTTTTGCCACCGAGAGGGATCTGCTTGGAGATTAGAACAGATTCACAAACTAGAAATCAGCGAGACTTAAAAAACAGCTAATTAAAAGACCATGCAGTCAAGAATATTTTACATTAACATAATACAACCATTGTAGTCTAAATTCCTACAAAAAGCTGCTAGGGTAACGTACGGTGTTGTATATTATTCTACAGAGGCAGCGTACGTTGGACTCTGTCGTATTGACCAGGCCATCTAGCCCCTGTTGTAAACAAAGGCCTTAAGGGTTTTTGCCGTTTGCCGATTGCCTGCAGACCAAAGTCTGAAACAGCAGGCTGCCTTTCTCCTGTTTCATGGCACATAAATAATAAGGTATGACGCTTTAACTTATGCTTTATAACTGCTAGTTGCCGATTCACTGAAGTAAAACTCAATTAAATGTCGATGCAAGCGTTTTTGAGATAGTGAGACAAGCGTATATCGCCACAGGAACGTAAACAAGTCACATGTCAGCACTTAGACAATTCCTGTATGATTTGTTATGTTAGGGATACATATTCGTTAGACTCTAGACAAAATCTGCGAACTGTTAGAAATCCTTGAAGTGTTGACTTATTAATTTGACGTCCGTATTGCTTCTATCATAGTGACTATATGAATAACTTTAAATTATTGTCCTCCAAGATTTACGTATCATGCCAGATCAAAAACAAGTAAAATGCATTCGCGCGAACATAAATACCATTGGACTTCTCTTGATATGTTAGCATTTAACCTTAACGTAGGGTGACTTTGACTTCATCATTGACGCTTACTATTTGCCCAAGCCAAGTTAATAGCATTAATGCTTACTATTAGCCTAAGTTATCAGTATTAATGCTTACTGTTTGTCCAAATTAACAGTATTAATGCTAAACTTGCTCAAGTTAACACAATTAATGCTTACTGTTTCCTCAAGTTAACAGCATTAGGGCTTACGTTTCGTCCAAGTGATGGAGGCTCGCGCCATTCTTGTGCTGTGCATCCTGTGCGGGATCTCTCGGCAGTCCCCGGTAGGTCTCCTGGCGATCTCTCGGCAGTCCCCGGTAGGTCTCCGGGCGGTCTCCGGCCGGTCCCCGTGCCCAAGAAGCTGTTACTGTGGAGAGTTGGGTCCACATGGCGTCATCTGCACTGGAAATATAACGGTACAAGTTCACTTTTACCTGCTAGAGAAGCCTCTGTCTTCTTCCTTGAAAAAAATTGTTAGAATCAAATCGTTTTTTGTAACAACCTGATCAATCCTGTCATCATTAATATATATCTGTTTCACTTGTTCATCGATTAATTATTGTATTCAATTTCTATATGTTAATTCGTGCTTTCCTTGTATGTATTATGTATTGTCTGGTGGCAACAGGAAGATAAGTGTAACTTGAGTGTGTCGCCACCGCGTCTTGTCACTATATATTTCAATTTAAAAAAATATTGAAGAACTGTAACTATTATGTTCACCTTGGCAGAAGGAATTGTGTTGCTCTGTTTCTTCTTCCGTTCCAAACAAATAAGGTCAATAACTACGACCAGACGGCTGTCACCATGGTAACGGATGCTGTAGCAGACACTGTGGTGTTGGGTTACCGGTTACATAATGTATGCAGCAAGAGGCTGGTCACCATGAATTGGACTGCAATGTGTTTGTGTAAGAATAAACAGCGCAGTACTTTGTCAGATCGACTAGACGAAATGAGGGTAAACACTATGCATTTTCTTTGCAAATGTTACATTCTATCTTGTCTACATATTCTTCGGCAGGATATCCCAAAGAACGTTCCAGCGGATACATTGTACCTAGCTGTTGAGGAAACAAACATCTCAGTCATACCGGAGGGAGCCTTCAGCGAGCTACCCAACCTTACAGGTAAGATATTATTGTCTTACATCTCTCCTTCTTCCTCACTTTCTATCTGTTTCTGTATGTCGAAACGACCGTTTACTGATGTCATTATTATAAACATAAGAACATCATCTGAATCTTAAATTGGGTTGATTAGCTGAGCATTACTAAATGGTGTTGGTATTCTATTATGCATGCAATCCAAAAAAACGTCTGGGTAGATTTGAATTTTCGGAGCATTAAACGTACTACTACTAAATGGGTACCTTTATGTCCATTTTTTCCTGATTTAAAAAAAAAGTACACAGCAACCATCAATCGAAACTTACATCTCAAGTCATTGAAAGTCTTTAGACTTTACTTACTTACTTTACTTTATTAAATCCGTCCACTTCTACCATCTGGGGTGTCGTGGGGAGGCACAGTTGGCGAGTCTGGAGGCTGTTGTTAACGTAGGGCAATGCCTGTTCAGGGATGTTCAGCATCTATCCACTTCTTCCTTGGTCGCCCCCTGGCCTTGGGTCCGGATTGTCTGCTGTTATATGCCCTTTGTGGCACACTCTGTGGCGGCATCCTTACCAGGTGTTCAAACCACTTAATTTGCTGTTTATTTTATTATAAAGTCTTTAGACCTTATCCGTGACAAATGCCTTGTGTCCCATTCCACAGGATTGCTTCTGGACGGGAATCAGCTGGCGACCATAGAACCCGGTGCTTTTAAGGGTCTCATCAGCTTGTTACTTCTCTCATTGTCAAGCAACCCAGGATTGTCTCTAACCAAAGTTGACCCTTCCATTTGTAACGACATTCACAATCTGACCACATTGATTGCTAAAGATAACAACCTAGGAATTATACCCTCCGATTTCTTTGCACAAAACAAGAATTTAAGAGAGGTATACTTAAAAAATGCCGGGGTGACAAAACTGCAACCTTCCTCATTTTCCAACCTGAAGAATCTTATGATCATGGATTTAAGCAAGAATCAAATTGACAATATTGGCGCCCACGTATTTACTGGAAGCTCTAATATCCAAAGACTAAACCTGAGTAACAGTCAGGTAAAATACATTGAGCCCCGCGCATTCGAAACACAGACAGAGATGCTTTTCCTTATGCTAGACCATAATATGCTAACATCTGTTCGCAGTGCTTTTCTCGGGCTTACAAATCTGCTGACACTCACCCTTAACGACAATGCGATCGTTTCCCTCGATGAGGATGACTTTAAGGACCTAGCTATGTTAAATTCACTCGATTTAAGCAACAATGAACTTGAAGACACGGGCGGTGCATTGGTGAATCTTCGATCTTTGGGAACCCTGAACTTAAACAACAATCGTCTGACCAAGCTGTCGTTTGACGGTATGCCTCTACTGACAGAAATCTCTGTGAGTAGCAACCGACTACAGTCCATCCCTGAAGGACTGGACGTGATCAAACATGCCAGGATTCTGGATATATCCAATAACCCCATACAGAGCCTACCCAATGGGCAATTCGCATCTCTGAGCTCCCTTCTGAAGCTGGACATTTCGAACGTGTCCGCAATCCAAGATGGCGGACTTGCACCTGACGCGCTGTCCGGGTTACACAGTTTGGTGGAACTCAGGGTAGAAAACAACGAGCTTAGCAAAGTACCCTCTCAGGCACTATCTGCAGTAAAACAGATTCAAATTCTCAGCCTTAACCATAACAACATAGCGACTCTTGAAGAAAACGACTTTATTTCAGTGTCGAACGTGTCTAATCTTCAACTTGCCGGTAACATGTTAGTCAAAGTGCCTGAGAAAGCTCTTCGTCCCTTCACAAACTTGACCCAACTTGACCTCTCAGGTAATCCAGTGGTACACGTCTCTGATTGGTCGTTTGGAAACTCCACAACGCTTGCCAGCTTACGCTTAAGTAACGCAAAGTTGTCAGTCATTGACCCGGCTGCGTTCCACGGTCTAAAAGGCGTGCATTCGATCGACGTGACCAACAACAATCTAACATGGCTGCCGGGGGATCTCTTAAAATATGACCGCGCCTTTCCGTTCTACCTCTACGCGGACCAGGGCAATCCTTGGTACTGTGACTGTCAGATGAAACCATTTTCACAGTCGGTCAACGTTCCCGGCCAGTCGGTTATCACCAATATTCACTGCTCTGGCCCAGAAAAGTACAAAGGTCAAAATCTTGGAGACATCCCTCTGGCGAACCTCACCTGTGACTGTGAGCATCAAGCAGCGCCCTCTGTCGACACATCGGGAAGCGACAACAAGACTGCCGTCGGGCAACCAGCCAAACTGAAGTAATGCATTGAAGAAATGAATTTAATTTTCTGTATAGTAATCTTAAGAACATGTTGCTCTTGTTGTATTTCAAATTCATAACTTTTTTCATTACAATTTTTTTTACTAAATATTTGTCAAATGCAGCATTTTAAATCCAAAAATCTAATCATTTCCAGGTCTCATCAAGACCTACCCACCTACCAAATATCAAGATAATCCATCTAAGCTTTCTCGAGTTATGCTGTTGACACACAGACAGACACACGGCCAGCAAAACATAACCTTCGTCAATTCTTGGCGAAGGTAAATATGAGGATTATTGGTTATTGTTGCTTTGTTTTATTTTGTGGGCATATTCATCTCAATCTTGCCTCATTTGTTTGCCAGGTGTGATGTGCGCAGCTGCCCCACAGCCAGGCTCTTTTGGACGACTCCAAGGGGACGAACCCTCTCCCATGACGTCGCGGAGTATCCCGGATATGACGTAGACCAGGACGGAACTCTCGTCATCAGGTCGGCTGTCGCTGAGGATGCCGGGAACTACAGCTGTACAGCGGCCAACTATTTGGGGAAAGATGAACAGATTCACAAGCTAGAGGTTATGGCAGGCTCAGAGACCATCTAGTGATTAAGAAGGACACCTATAAATCTCTTTGGTCTCCCAAATGTTATCAAGGTCGGCAAATAAAGCAATGTTTAATCTCCAAAAAGACTCTGTGGGGCAAGGGGATGTCAGGGGACAGCCCACTAATTCCAGCCCCTTTTGGAATATATAGAAAGCATCTGAGAACTGAGCTGTCAACGTGCAACATGATCTCCAAGCAGATCTTTCGGTGGCAAGACAGTATCCATTGGCCAGAGGAGTGTCCATTAGCCACCGAAGATTGGTTTTAGAACTCTACCAACCAGCCAAAACAACACTGAAAGCCATTTTTTTCAATTTAATGGAAATAGAAATAACTCTCCAGCTGGAAAATGCCAGCATTAATCCACACATACCAAGAAAAAGGCTGTTTTCAGTTGGTTTGGCTGCACTCAATCAAATGGGTCTCAGACTGGACACCTGCGCCTGCGGGAAATGGTGACCTTTGCCTGGGAACCTATATCGCCTGTAGCCCCCCTCCCCCATTGGTGTGACGGAAGGCTTACAGGTGGCTTGTATGAAGTTCCCTTAAATTGCCCCACAGAAAATAACATATGCTCATATATATGTTGTCCATTTTTCTATCTACGACTAATACTGCCTCAGCGTTTTGTTAGAATGGAACATTTAGTTCGATAAGAGCCAGCTTCTGTTCAGCTGTGTTAAAAATTGTGTGTGTGTGTGTGAGAGAGGTAGACTGGATGCCCAGAGGCACTGGTCTCTGGTGCGGGTTAAGTAATTGGGCCCTGGCGTGAAATTACCCCGTGTTACGTTAAGGATATAATCCTAGGCTACGTAACATTCACAATCTCTCGCTGTCGAGGGCTGGTTAGGGTTAGTCACTGAGATGTTGTGGTCATATAGTGATGTTTATGAAGTTTTGCCTACCCTGATAAGATAATAAAGTCGCGTATTGCACATTAGCCTTGATTTCTACATGACTGACTGCCAGTCATCATGTAATTGCAGTTAACCACGTAGCGAGTAACCTTTGGTTTAAACCTGTATTCAGTTTGTGCATACGACCGATACTAACAAAAGATCACTTCTGTTCCCCTAACGTACTGTAGGACGTTATCTGGATTCTTCTTGTTGTATGTTATGACGTACCAATTGGGACCAGATCAAGTCATGATTCCTGTAAGGGAGTTCAGTGACATTTTGATTTATATTTATCAGTCTGTGTGAACACACTATGCCAGAGGCTCCTTGCGTGAGATGACTCATTTTGAACGATGATTTTTCTGATGTTTGAGTTCGGCTATAGCCTGACCCCAGGCGTCTGGTGTAATACCGGGCCGGCCGCTAGGAGTGCAGATTTAGTCAGGCTAAGTTCGGCTAGTGCTCAGGCATGTCAGGAGGCCGTATTCTAACCTCCAAACAGATTCATTTGGGTGCGCACGTGCAGGGGACGGTGAAATTGGCTACCCGAGCTACCATTTGCTCTCTGGGTGGCGATTAGGATACTGTCTAGTCAATTTGATACTATCTTGCGAATTTAATACTGCCTGGCCAATTTGATATTGTCTTGCCAATTTGATACTGTATTGCAGCCATCAAAAGATCTGCTTGGAGCTTAGCCATATATTCGGACATGAACTGAATGAATGAACTTTATTGCTCGACAGTTGTACATGGTACAATGTATGGCATCAATAACAGTGTGATCAATACAATCAAGTCTATTCTAAGAGACTACTTTACTACAGGAATATGAACGTAAATGGCGTATGACATGATGTGAGTTATGCGTTGCTATCTGTTACAATACTTTCTCTTTTTTGTAATGCACTGTACATATATTGGCCTAAGTACGTAGATATGGAGTCGGGGCATGACATAAGTAGATTGAAAATGTCTATGTTTGTCTTTGGGAGAGGTTTACCAGTTTTACATGTGATCATTTTCATTAATTTTTGTCTATCTAAAGTATATGTAGGACAGGTCATTATGAAATGATATTCATCTTCAACACTTTCTTGACATGAGGGACGTTGTCTCTGGTTAGCTGGTATATTGGCATGTGTGACAGGAGCTTTACACACTTCACACATTCACAACAAGGACGTTCAACAACGACCCTGCAAATCGTAGCAGGGAGGTCATGTAAGGTATCCTGTGGTCAGGGACATGACATTTTGTTCTCAGGGTCAGGTTTCTATTCAGTTTGTGTAAGCACGATGTGCCAGAGGCGCCTTGTGTGAGATGACTCATTTTGATCGATGTTTTTTCTGATGCTGGAGTTCGGCTAGAGGTCGGGAGGTCATGTAAAGCGACGGTCACAACCCGCCGTACGTGCTTCTGCGTGCTGTCTACGTTCAAAAACGTGGGCAAACGTAGGGCATCCGTGCGTGGTGAGTACCACCTCCGTACGGAATCCTACGGATTTGGGAGCACGCAGACACGCCGTAGAACTTTAAGTGCATGTAAAACTTTTTCTACGTGCGGTCTGCGGATTCACCACCTGTGCGTGCGAGTACGAGCGACGCGCGTGCCGTGCGGTAGAAGCACGTGTGAGTACGGCCTCCTTACGGTAAAGTTGCAATCGCACGGAGATCGTACGCTGTAAGCACGTACAACCCACTTACCACTTGCGCAACGTACGATGCACTCAACCGCTCACGGCCAGACTTGGCGTGCAGACCATACTCTTACACTTTGTGCAACCGTGCGAGTGACGTGCGAGTGACGTGCGTAGACGCCACTCCTTCCCCACGTTTTCAGAAAAAACGTAGCAGACGTAGCCTCCCAAAAAACGTACGGAGAAAAAGCACGTACGGCGGGTTGTGACCGACGCTTAAGGTATCTTGTGGTCAGGGACATTTCCCCCCCTGGGGGGGGAGTGAGTACGAATTACGCAACATTTTCACCGCCGATTTCGAGTTAGGCCACACCGACTTAATTTTATGGATGACATCCTCTGAAGACCCCCAAACTAGTGCGCGCGGGCGAATGAAAAGAAATTCCGGCCAAAAATAAAAATGATACTAAACCACAGGAATACAAAGCTGGTATTATGAATTAGTACATAGCGACGTATACGACAAGCTGGCACATGCTGACTTTTTGCGGAGTTTAGGAATCGGCAATGTACGTAATACGAGATCGTGGAGCTTCGGTCTCCTGGGTGCCCGGCTCCGTATTGTCGCTAATACTACCCAGGCCTACAGCCAGGCCAAAGCCTCATCCATAAAATTAAGTCGGTGTGGCCTTACGTTAAGTTCTCAAGAGCTGATTACGCACAATTACCGCTTATTTACCGATTACGAATTACGATGCACTCGGGGCGGCTACCTACGGATTAAGTAGACTAAATTAAAAGGCCTGATTACGCCTTACGAAAAGGGGCATGTGTGGGGTCGTGTGGCGTAGCGGCAGAGTGTGCGACTCGAAACTTTAGAGTCCCGAGTTCGAGTCCTAACATACCACCGATCTTGTGCCCTTGGGAAAGGCACTTTACACGGCTTTCCTCACTTAGCTCAGGTGTAAATGAGTATTGTCCTGTCATGTATTTGTCCCCTGTGTTGGTGGCGGCATTAATATAAGTTGAAAAATAACTTGAGTGTGTCGTCACCACGTCTGGTGATTAAATGTTGGAATAAAAAAAAAGAAAAGGGGCATCTTTAAAATCTGTATTCGGTGTATGTAAACACGTTATGCCAGAGGCTCCTTGCGTGATATGGCTCATTTTCAACGATGAGTTTTCATTTTTGCATGACCGCTCTGCATCTGAAATGTCACAGAGTGCGCCAGGCATAACGTACAGTATATGCACAAACTGAATACAGGTTTAAAGGATCATCGTTCAAAATGAGTCATCTCATGCAAGGAGCCTCTGGCATAGTGTGTTCACACAGACTGAATATAAATCAAAATGTCACTGAACTCCCATACAGGAATCATAACTTGATCTGGTCCCAATTATTGGTACGTCATAACATACAACAAGAAGAATCCAGATAACGTCCTACAGTACGTTAGGGGAACAGAAGAGACCTTTGGTCGTATCGGTCGTATGCACAAACTGAATACATTCAAGGTGACTCGGTACGTGGTTAACTACAATTACATCATTACTGGCAGTCAGCCATGTAGAAATCAAGGCCAATGTGCAAAACTTTATTATCTTATCAGGGCAGACAAAACTTCATAAACATCAATATATGACCACAACATCTCAGTGACTAACCCTAACTCAGCCCTCGACAGCGAGAGATTGTAAAGCTTACGTAACCTAGGATGATATGGTTGACGTGACACAGGGTAATTTCACCACAGGGCCCAATTACTTTACCCGCACTAGAGACCTGTGCCTCTGGGCATCCAGTCTACCTCTCTCTCTCTCTCTCTCGCACACACACACACACAAACAAACACAATGTTTAACACGGCTGAAAAGAAGATGGCCCTTATGGAACTAACCGTTCCGTTCGAACAAAACGCTCAGACAGCAGTAGATAGAAAAATGGCCAAATATGAGCATATATTATTTCAATTTAAATTTGATTTAAACGTAACTCAATATGCTGTTGGGTGACGTTGAAGGGCGGTTATACCGGCTATAAAGATACATTATCCGATGGCATACACAGATGTCCCCAAAACTAGTCCATTTTATACTCTTGCGAGCAAATGTGCCCCTGGCAGTAATGGATTACGTGCGTAGAGCAAACTGCAAACAACTATTGTATACCATTAACTATTTGGGCCAAAGTATCTGAAGTCTATGGATAACATCCACTGTACTCTCAAAATTTAATGACAAAGCACGACAAGAAAGTAAGATACTTTAGGCAAACCCTATTAAGTCACTTCTTTTAACTCAAATGTAACTCAATATGCGGTTGGGTGGCGTTGAAGGGCGGTTATACCTGCTATAAAGATACATTATCCGATGGCATACACAGATGTCCCCAAAACTAGGCCATTTTGTTTTATTTTGCGGGCCTTGACCCATTGGCAAATGTGCCCCTGGCAGTGAAAAATTTCGGTCGTAAAGCAGGCTGCAGACAACTATCGTTAAGTAAACACGCCTCAGTGAGCAGCTAAAAAAATTGTGTCATTCATTTTGTAACCATCAGCGAATGTTTGTCACACTAATGTGATTCGTCAATTTTCAAAATAGAGAACATTTGGCATGGGCATGAGAAGTAGGTACCTAGTTAGATAACGTATGGCAAATGTGCCCCCGTCAGTACAAGGTTACGTGCGTACAGTAACCTGCAGACACCTATCGTTAAGTAAACACGCCTCAGTGAGCAGCTAATAAAACTTTGTATCATTCATCCTTCTTGTAAGCATCAGCGAATGTTTGTCATACGAATGTGGTTCGTTAATTTTCAAAAAAGAGAACATTCGGCATGGGCATGAGAAGTAGGTACCTAGTTAGATAACGTATGGCAAATGTGCCCCCGTCAGTACAAGGTTACGTGCGTACAGTAACCTGCAGACAACTATCGTTAAGTAAACACGCCTCAGTGAACAGCTAAAAAACTTTGTATCATTCATCTTTCTTGTAACCATCAGCGAATGTTTGTCACACTATTGTGGTTTGTTAATTTTCAAAATAGAGAACATTTGGCATGGGGATGAGAAGAAGGTACATAGTTAGGTAACGTATGGCAAATGTGCCCCTGGCAGTCAAAGATTGCGCGCGTGATGCCGTACAGTAACCTTCACCTATTGTAAAGTTAACACGCCTCAATGAGCAGACAAAAAACACAGCATTCAAATGCAGCCGCTTGACTTAGACAATGACTAGACATAGGATTAGGCAAGGACTTTGCACGTAACTTCATTAAGGATGTGAGAAAACGTCTTTGCAATATTTTAAATCAACTACTTAACTGAAAAACAGTGCAATTAAATGCAGCCACTTGACTTCAATTGTGATTGACATCAAATTAGTGAAGGACTTCGAACATAACTTAATTGAAATGTGTGATCATATCGGTGCAATATTTTTATATCAACCACTTGTTTCAAAAATTGTTTTATTTCCATTTCATTTCTTGCCGTCATCCGTGAGATTTGTCACAGCACTATTTCAAATACTGTTTGTCGTATTTTTGACCCTTAATATTAACTGTCACTTTTTTCTTCTCTTCAAGAACACCCCTTGGCATATTTTTGAGTGGTACGCTCCAAGGCCCACCTTGATCCGTCTCTAGGCTCAAGTAACAGTCAACTTTCTGAACAGCGAATCGACAAGACGCGACAAGACACGACAAGACGCGACAAGATGTGGCGACTTGTTCTGACCGCGTTTCTGCTGGGTTCTCTGGCGGTGACTTCGGCTCAGGTAGGCCCACTCTCTGTTTTCCCCTGGATTAATTAACTTGTGTCCATTTTTTTGACAATTTGTGGTTTAAAAATTTTAATTTATCAGTCAAATCTACATAGTAAGGCGCGCTATAAAATTCAGATATTTCGCCTATGGGTTTTTACAAGTGACCAACTTCGACGATACAAAATTGATAAAAGAATGCATGAGAGAAACAAACAACAATGAAATGTTTGAGTCCGGAGTAAAATCTACAATGAAGGTTGAAAAAAATAAAGATTTACCGGCTAGTTCGCTTTTTACGCCCTCTTGTATTTTTTGGGCGTCCGGTGGAGAAGTGAACTTCTACTTTACCGGCAAATATTTTTATCCGTCCGGTACAATCTGAAAACGGGCGTGTTTCTCGATTATTGAGCATCAAATTTCTCGTTGTTGTGCACACGACTTCTCAAACTACTCTTTTTCCAAAGATACAATGCCATATAGAATACAACACGGTGAATTCCGTATCACCCGAGGTACCGGCCCGACCGCGGGTCGGATCGCCCGACGGCCGAAGAGATATCCAACTCGCCCACCAGAGAAAACACGCCTTTCAATGCGAAAATAAAAGTAGAGCACTTGTACTTTTAACGGAATTGTGACCAAAAACTGCACCGTCTTCCAAGTGTAGAATCGTTTTGAAACACTTCGGACTTATTAGTCTGGCGTTAGAGGGCGTACATTTGACATTCTAGTAGTTTACTCTTACATGCTGATACTAGCCATTCGATAAGTAAACAAACAAGTTATCATATTCATTGTGATATTTAAGGTTGCGTCTACTATAGGTAAAAGTAGAGTACAATCTTTCTTCACTGGACGGAGCTCTTTGTGTTTTTCCCAAACTTTCTTGAGGTATATACATTATATTTTAGCGCTCCATGTTTAGCGCTACATGTACAGTAGCGCGCTACAGTTGCCTTGCTTGAAATTTGTTCATGCGGACACTAGTACTCGTAGGCCACGCCCCGAACCGACCCTCACAGCCGGACCAAAGCTTTTAGAACACCGGGCCGGTCCTTTTACCCAGCTAGCCCACAACCCCCCAAATTAAGATTATCCGCTTCTAGATTTTTCAAAGGGAAGCTGGGGGAAGGGAGGAACCATAGCTTGTTCTAACCTCCTTCGCAGACTTGTGGGGCGGCGGCGTTATTTTTTTCGCGGGGAGCGACGCGAGTTATGCTGCGGAAAAACGGATTTGCCGCCGAGGGATTTTGCCGGAGAGAGATATGGTTTCACCGCCCAAAAAACTTTCTCCCTGGCAAAATCCCTCGGCGGCAAAACCGTCCCTCCGCGGCATAACTCGCGTTGCTCCCCACGAAAAAAAAATAACGCCGCCGCCCCACAAGTCTGGGAAGGAGGCTATAAATGCTGCACGACAAATCCGCGGCTGTCCTGAAATGCACCCAGTTTGTTGGATCCGTACAGGTACGTTAGAGACCTGCTTGACTTTTGTACAGAAAACTACGTACTTTGTTGCTGAAATCTTTAATCATATACCTTCAATCCACTAGTTAGTTGGCCTAGTGGTACATGGTTAGCGCCAGTCGAACCTAGCTCCCCTAGCTAAATCCCCTAGAAATTCTTGAATTTTTTGGCCAATGGACATTGTGTTTAGCAAGACTCTATCCTATCCTTGAATCTTCACAAGTACGACAGGACCGGCTTGACTTTGACACAAAACTACTTGTTGCTAAAACCATCAACCATATACGTACCAGGCTGTTTTGACTCGGCCCAATATTGAAAAAATCTAGACGCACACATGCGCGATGATTTTCGTACATATTAAGCTTTTTTTAATCAGCAGTTAAAAACCTCAGATTTTGGGGGCCCGGGACACGGCGAGCCGACGGTAGTTGTTTAGAAGGTTGGTGTTTTTGGTATATATTTTGTCGTTGCTGAGTAAATTTGGTGTTTGGGCCGAGTTGACCAGGTCGGTGGGCCGAGTTGACTAGATTTGTGATGGGCCGAGTTGACAGGGCGGTAGGCCGGAGTTGACTAGATTTGTGATGGGCCGAGTTGACCAGGGCGGTGGGCCGAGTTGACCAGGGTGGTGGGTCGAGTTGACCAGGGCGGTGGGCCGAGTTGACAAGATTTGCGGTGGGCCGAGTTGACAAGATTTGCGGTGGGCCGAGTTGACCAGATCTGCGATGGGCCGAGTTGGTAATGGTCCGAGTCGTCCTGATTCGAAGTGAACTAAACGAGTCGAATAATTTGCCAGAAAGCTACAAATGTAGTCTCTTATACAAAGGTAGGCGCGGCTTAAATCTGGTCAGACTGATCCCAAACGTCAGCAAACCTTGGTCTGCTGTCTGAATCACTCGCATCGGCGGATCTAGAGGGGGGCGCACCCGGCGCGCGCCCCCGCCTGAGGTAAAGGTCCTGATTCTAAATGTGGCCAAGCCAACCTTGATCTGCTGGTGTGAAGGTCCGCACTCCGCTGTACCTCAGATGCGTTGTGATACTAGTAATTACCCTAGGCCCGGCGCCGTAAACTCTCCGCCCGGCCCGTCGCCTTACGACTCTGGCTCGGAGGGTAAGCCAGGCACCTCCCAACCGTAAGCTACCTTAACTAATCTCCAAGCAGATCCCTATCGGTGGCAAAAAGACAGTATCAAATTGGCCAGGCAGTATCCATTAGCCAGAGAAGGTCCGCGGCCACCGACGGGTCTATCGTGGTTGGGTCTTCGGGGCTCGAATAGTTTTCAGGTGGGGTCGTGTGGCGTAGCGGCAGAGTGCGCGTCTCGGAACTAAGAGTCCCGAGTTCGAGTCCTGACATGCCACTGATCTTGTGCCCTTGGGAAAGGCACTTTACACGACTTTCCTCACTTCGCTCAGGTGTAAATGAGTATTGTCCTGTCATGTATTTGTCCCCTGTGTTGGTGGCGGCATTAATATAAGTTGAAAAAACTTGAGTGTGTCGTCACCACGTCTGCTGATTACATGTTGGAATAAAAAAAAAAGTTTTCCCCCGTCCAGCTTAACGGACCGCCCTGTAGGGTTATTATGCCTGTGATAGAATTTGGCACACCGGGAGTTTAGCTCGTGGTAGGGTTAATCATTCTCCCATCGTGAAAAAACCTACTGGGCCTGGCGGGAAGAGCTTTAGCAGGAGGGTATCTGAAAAACTGAAGTTCTGCAGTGCCGATGCATTGTCGTCCGGGTGAAAGTTCCATTGGCTTATAACAGGCCCTACTTATCTCGACCATTTTGCAACCTTTTTTCACGCTGTTGAAATTAAGAACGGCGAAAATACCACTTAATTATGAATATGGTACCAGTGACAGGGAAAGAACAAAACAACCTACACGACATTTGTACCGTCTAAGCTCGCCTGGACGTTACAAGAAATTCTGGCAAACATCTCTAGAACATTCTTCAATTTTGCTAGCCACCAAAGCTTCAATCTACTGGGACTTGATCTGCTACCCACTCCCTGATAATCTCCAAGCAGATCTTTTGGTAGGGGTAAGACAGTATCAAAGTGGCCAGTCTGTAACCATTTCCCCAACAAGTTGGTGGTGGTAGCGACAAAAAAGGGCCATGTATAAAAAGCAAACGATCTTCCACCATCAACCTCTGTTTGGAGAGTAACTCCCAGTTAGACCACATAAGATGACCTTTCTATAAGTTGCATGACAATTTAATTGGCTAATTATCTCGTCCGCCCACTTAACATAATCGAGCTCGGAGGGGAAAGCCTTGAAGTGACAAGGCTAGACAATAGGGAGAGAAGGTATCACTTTCTGCTTGGGTCAACAGACTGACTAAGTCCATTGATGTGCTAAGGGTAGAAGGCAACCGCTACAGTTGCCTTCTGATTATCAGTAAATTATGAATGTCCTTGTCTGGTCCCGCAGACGTCACAGGTAACCTTTTGAATGTTCCTTTGAACAGGGTAAGGTCGTTAGAGATTGTCCAACCGTCAGTGGTGCCTTTGTTCTGTGCGCAGGGCGTCAGAATTGATTGATTCGGAGTGCAGTTAGTCAGGTTAAGAAGGGCGTTTGTCCTTTGAAGAATTACTTACACTTTTTGAATGTGACCCGAGGAGGCTAAGGTTGCACAATGATCTTTTTATCTGGCCACCTGGTACTAGCTATAGCCGACCGTGCCCTCCCTGGATTCTTTTCGGTACCGGGAGAGTTACTTGTCCGCCGAGGTTTGTAAGCGCAGTCCGGGATTTCTTTTTATACAGGTGGACTTCAGTTACCCCTGGCAAGTCTTTATACTATAGTTCATGTCTAATGTTGCATAGTTTGTGGACATGTATTAATTAATCTTTAGTATGTATAGACATTTTACCTGATGTACACATATTATTCTATTGTAGTTCTATTTAAGATGATTTTAGTTGTTATAATTTTAACAACAAAGTGTTTTAGCTGTATAGTCCTTGCTGTATTTTGCTACGGGCCTATTTTGGCGAAAAAGCAAAGAAAATAAAGTCAAGGCCTGGCACAGATGTAGTCAAAAACGTCATGTTGTGGAATGACAAGTAGTCAGAAAGTTATACACGAACAATCATTATCGTGGAAATAATTGATCTGTTTTGCCTCTCAGATCACCCCAGTGACCAATGCTGCCTTCTACCCGTACGGACCCGGTACTGCAGACATTCTGGACCCGGCCGCTGACGACAGCACATCGGGAGCTCAGGCCCTCAGCACCGCTTTCCCGTTCTTTGGAGGTTCCTTCAATGAACTTTACGTAAGTGTGCCCTACCATGTGGAAAGGGTGATATGGCCAAATCACAGCCATGGGTTCATTTTGATATATGCCTGTTTGTTTGTTTGTTTGTTTGTTTGTTTGTTTGTTTGTTTGTTTTTCGCGACGCCTCAGGGGCGAGCCTAATGGCATGGCATTGTGTGCAGTCTGCAAGAGTTGTATTCTAGGAATTGTACAGGAATGTGTCCATAGATATGTATTTGTTTAAGCACGATAACTCAAGAAGCTATGGGTGGATTGTCATAAAACTTTATTGAAGGGTAGGTCCGGTTTTGGCCTCAAAACGATTAGGCCTTTGGCCCCCTAGCGGCTTGCTATGGTGCTGCAGCGGAACTTATAGCTTTCAAATCACGTGATTTGAATATGCTAGAGTCACGGATTTTGGATGGTAGACAGCTTTTGTGATAAGGAAAAAAATATCATAGGTTTGGGCCCCCTTCACCATCAGATGTTATCCCTTAAACAGCTTTCCATCAATCTGTACCGCATTAAAATCACATGTATAAAGTAAATGTTTTTATTTTGTGGCTAAGTCCTCGGTGTTTTCCCCAGGTCAATACCAACGGTGACATCTCCTTTGGAGGCGCGGTAACAAGTTACACACCCACTCCGTTTCCAGTGACGAACAACAGGGTCCTCGCCGTTTATTTCACGGACGTCAAGACAAGCTACTCAACCCGGGCTGGTTACATTTACCATCGGGAAACAACCGACGCTGCTATATTAACCAGGGCAACCAGCGACATCCAGACAGCCTTCCCCACCAGTCAAGGAAGCTTCGTGGCGACCTGGGTCTACATCGCGACCTGGCACGAAGTTGGGCTGTATGGCGCAAGCGGAGACGGTGTTAATCTTGTAAGTTCTTTTTTTTTCATTTAAAAAGTGTGACGTGGGATCCAATGCCCACTCTGGGTTACAGTAGTCTAGTTCTTCCGTAAATAAAAGAAACCTGTCATTCACCGAATTGACTATCATATATTTTCCCTGTTGCCGCTGCTATAAATGACTTGCTTTAAAATAAGATTAAAATAAGATTATATGGCCACCTCCAAAGAATGGACAGTGAAAAGTGGCCAAGAATGATCATCACAATGGATGTGGAAGGCCAAAACCCACATAGGCGTCCAAGGAAGAGATGGCTTAACAACATAAAGAAGGACTTCCATCATCTGCATACATAACATCAACCCACAGGACAGAGGCATATGGTGGGCTGCCACCAAGCCTCAGCGTCAGTGTGCAAGCACATCCAACCCTCGGTGCACGGGGAACAACTGAAGCTAAACCGGATAGTGAGTGAGTGAGTGAGTAAGTGAGTGAGTGAGTGAGTGAGTGAGTGAGTGAGTGAGTGAGTGAGTGAGTGAGTGAGTGGGTGGGTGGGTGAGTGAGTGAGTGAGTGAGTGAGTGAATGAGTGAGTGACAGTGGGTGAGTTAGTGACTAAGTGAGTCAGTGAAAGTGAGTGAGTCAGTCAGTGATGTAAATGTATGCTAAGATGCCTCATTCACACATTCAGTACTGTATCTGTATCAGTAAAGCCGGTATAACCGCACTTCGGCGCGACACACCAGCTTACTGTGACACTGTGAGGTAAACAATCATACATCAGTTTCTTACATCTCTAGAGAAACACGTTTCAACTGGTGCTGATCACGGATGGCTGCAAGTCCTTCACCCTGTTTAACTACGACCGGATCGACTTCTTACAAGGGAGTACCAACGACGGAGATGGAACTACTGGTACTGGACCGAACCCTGCGCAGGTATTTGTTTGTTTATTGTTTGTTTGTTTATTGGTATCCACCCCAGTGTTGCAAGTAATTGATAGAGCACGTTTTGAGGCTGAATGGGATACTTGGATATAGAGCTGCCCCGCCCACCGACAGTTCTATATCCAAGTATTCAGCTTCAAAACGTGCTCTGTCTAACCTAGGGCACTTCTAGGTCCCCGAATGATGATCAGCTTCATCCACTAGTACTTGATTTTGATCCTTTTGTTTGGTGACACTTATTGTTACGTCTTTCAAAGGTTTGATTGACCCTCCATATCTATGACTTGTCCATATCCATGATTTTGAAAGAGATCTCAAAATGGAGTTAACATGTGGTCTGTCTTTTCTTTTGCTTAAAGGTTGGGATCAACGGAGGGGATGGGATCCACTTTTCCCTTCACCCGTACTCCAGGACCACTGATCTGTACGACCTGCCAACATGGGTCGATCCGGGTCCGGAGACACCGGGACCTGCCGGACGTTGGTATCAGAGGACTGACCTGGCTCTGGTCGGAGACGGCCCAGTACTAAGTACGATATCTCCTGCCTTGTTACCTTCTTGTTGTTCTTGTCGTTGTTGGTGGTGTTGGTGTTGTATCTGTATCTGTATTGCCGGTATAACCGCCCTTCGGCGTAACACACCAGCTGTTGTGTGTGTGTGTGAGAGAGAGAGAGAGAGAGAGAGAGAGAGACAGACAGACAGACAGATAGAGACGTAGACAATGTGTGTGAGAGAGGGGGGCTCTGTGTGTGAGAGAGAGAAAGAGAGAGAAAGAGAGAGAGAGAGAGAGAGAGAGAAAGCGACAACAAAATAGGCCAATTCAAATTACCACCAAAAGGAAGTGTTCTGTTTCTAACAAACATTTTTTCCACATCGACATTGTAGCCTGCCCCTCCGGGTGGCGTATGCGTGGTGACATCTGCCTCAGGCTGAACCACAGGCCCGCTGATTATCCCACTGCAAAATCGGTCTGCGAGGAAAACGGGGCGGGAATCTGGAACATCCGCAGCCAGGAGGACAACGAGTGGCTGGTCGGACACCTCACTAGCTACCTCGGGTAAAGAAACAGCCATCCTGGCTATTATGTCATGTCATGTAAGGTTTATTGCGCAACAATTGTAGCAGGTACAATGTGTGGCACATAATATGGTTGTACGGGTCTGGCAAAATTCTACAGGTTCTATGGGTTGGTCGGACACCTCACTAGCTACATGGGGTAAGGAAACATCTATCCTGCCTATTATGTCATGTAGGTGGCGTCGGTGGCGCAACGGTTAGAACGTTGGACTCGGAACCAAGGGGTCCCGGGTTCTATACTCACAGTCACTTTGGGAAAGGCACTTAACACGACGTCCCCGCCTATCCTGCCTATTATGTCATGTAGGTGGCGTCGATGGCGCAACGGTTAGAACGTTGGACTCGGAACCAAGAGGTCTCGGGTTCTATACTCACCGTGGCCCGACGTTGTGCCCTTTTTAAAACACGACTTCCCCGCCTATACGGTGGAGTGAGGCCCACCGAGCCTCTTAGGCTAATCTGTCTAACTGTATGCCAAAAACACACTACGGATTTGGTGCGCCGATGTGACAACATCTGCACCCAAGAGGTCCCGAGTTCGAACCCTGCCATTTTTTTAGATTTAAAATCATTTCTTCTTTTAGGAAAGACCGGTTGATGAAACATTAGTCCAATTTAGGCCACCAAGTTACCAATTATTTGAGTCATACATCGTCATCACACCCACGCCACTCCAACAGCTATTCCCATCTTGGCCCCAGCTTATTTAAAGCATTTCTTCTTTTATTATCATTGATCACAGCCGCACTGGGAAAGGACGCGGTGTGTGGAATGGCCTGACGGATGAAGAGACCGAAGGCGCGTGGATGTGGGCGGACGGAACCGCGTATGACTCAAGTGGCTACTCCAACTGGGCTGAGAATGCCGTGGACGTTAACAACGGGTGAGGAAAGAACACAAACTTTGTTTATTTTTTTATGAATGAATGAATGGATGAATGAATTATGAATGAACGAATGACATAAACGGCTATTCCAACCGCACTGAGGGTTAAGAGGCTGTTAACAACGGGTGAGGAAACAACACACAAACTTTATGAATTAATGAATGCATTAATTAATAAATGAATTAATAAATGCATGCACATAGACAATCACATCACACACACACTTTAACAAGGAAATTTTCCTCTCTCCCTGACCCCCCCCCCCCAACACACACAATTTCAATTAAACACATCCATATGTGATACAGTTTTTGCTACAGCAGAAGATTTTTAACTTTATTCTGACAATGATTTTTTCCTTGATGTATTCTCTAGGTTTCGGAACTGTGTCTACATGGACAAGGGTTTAGGTTGGCAGTGGTTCGTCCAGAGGTGCGAGAGCACAAAGGAGAGGCATGCTTTCATCTGTGCAAAGCCTGGTGAAGCCGATGAACCCGAATGCACCCCTTAAACATCTCAAAATTTGTCAACAGCCTTGTAGGTTATGAAACAAGTTTGAACTGCAATTTCCAACACAAGAAATTAAACTTACCGAAAGTTTTGACTGTACAACTTCAGTCTTTGTCAAGGAATGGGCAATCCACCGCTTCGGTGATGTCACGCAGATAACACACGTGACTCCGTGAGCAGTGGATCGTAGGTTGCAGAAAGGTCGGTTGGGTAAGTCCAACTTCTTGTGTTGGAAATTGCAGTTCAAACTTGTTTCATAATGACTTCTACCAACGCAATCTAAGTAAATCGGGACTTAATTTTCCTTAAACATGGCTGAAGGAGTTAGTCGGAAAGTCCCAGTTTACTGACGCGTTAGAAAACAACTTGACAAGGCTGATGACAAAACCATTGCGGACAACTATTCCGTTTCAAAGTATCGGTGTAAAACATAGCCTTGTGAGCAGGATGCTAAAATACCTTGCAGGCTCAAACTACGATCGTGCCATATATACCGAAGACTCTCAAATGGTAACACACAGCTTTCTCTGCTAAGCATTTTAGGGAAAGAGCAATTGGGCTCACTACAAGTGGAGTAGCCCCCTGCTGTAATGCTTGCTCAACTGTGTGGAAATAGATCTAGAGATTGGCAAAAGAACGCGTTAACAATTCTTAAACCCAGTTTCAAAACACCCATCCGCTCGGAGGCCTGCACAGGAGGCTAACCAACCTATGTGGAATTATAGGTATGGAGAGGACTTATAATTAAATTCTCTAATTTAGCTCTGTTTAATAGAGCCCACTCATTTACAAAGTCACTCATTCATTCCTCCATTCCTCCTGCAAAATACGCTTCGCACCAACCAGGCTGCGATTTCAGGACAATTCAGAGCTGGATAGTAAGATTGCTTTTCCCCAACTAATACTTGAAACGGAATAGTGGTCGAGTATTTACAATTTCCCAACCCGTTTACAGTTAAAACTTTAGATCCAACAAAAAGACGTTCTCTCACCTAGAGCTTTTGACCAGTCACTCTGGTCTTCCTCAGTAGACTGACCCAGTGAGGCTTGCCACATGGCTTCTTTGAAGTGTGAGGTCAACACTGGGTCAAAGGTACATGTATCTGGTAGGTGATTTCCCAACCTTTTCTACCCCCAGTGATGCCACTAGAGGCCTCAAGGACCACGCAAAAATGCACGAAGAGACAGACGTCAAAAAAGAGAAAAACACAGAGAAGATTTTGAATTTTTGGCTAGGAAAATCTAAATTCAACGTCCCTTGCAATACAAGTTTCCTTTCCGACTTGCCCCTAATAAATACAGTAACGGGATTGCGTGTTATCTTGCATGTACTTTGCACTAAGTTTTTAACGAAATTACCCAAGAGGGGGGACCTAATTTTCAACATCTTTTTTTATTGTATACCAAGTGTATAAGGTATAAAAGTCTGTGGTGGAATCACTCTATAACTATTGGATATAACCAATATCTTAAAACTACTATGTAGGCATCCTTTCATAGTTGATATGAAGGAAAATGTAATTGCATCATTTGGGGCTGCTACTCAGGACGGACTTAGTTCAACCTGCTTTTCTAAACAACTCTGTATTTTGTAACATTTATGAACTCCATGAAATTACTTCATAAGTATTAAGGTGGACTATTTGACAAGTTTTTGTGGTCATGTTATTAATATCATTAAAAAAACTTTCTGTTTTTAAGGTGTGATGATGGATTCTAGTGAAATCAAGTCAAAGTTTATTGTACCATAGTTAAATCAGGTATAGTGTATGGGAAATAACATAGACTGTTCACAGCTATAAACTATACTTATAACTAAACTTATAACAGTGTGTACTAATCTAACATCATTATCCAATACACGGTTAACGGAATAGTATGGTTTACATAATTAGTACGCAACGGAACGTGAAGTCACCAATGTGTTATGTTAAAAACATTTAAACATTTAGTTGTTGAATGGCAGATGTGGGTTTAAAGCTGACACCTTTTCAACATTTTGGTTCTCTGATTTGTTTTATTTCGCTTCCGTCCAAGATTAAAAACAAACAACGCAAATTATAACCATTTAACTGTCCAGCATTCATGCTGTCAGTTATTTTGTTGGAAATCATGGAAAACATCCTCTCTAAACGACCCAGTCAAACATTGTATGATTAACAGACTGTCCCATAATGTGCATTTATGGCACAAATGTCATCAATTAAAGTTCAGGAGAAAACTTGGTCAAAGAAAATTTGTTCAAAGTTGTTGAAATGTCAGTTTGGAATCAAATACTATTGTTTGAGCTTTGGTGTTTTATATTCCCCACCTTTCCAATTGATGTCCTCCGAATAAAAACAATTACATATGTACCATGAAATTCAGTAGTTGATGTTACCTAATCGTAAAGTACCAAACCAAAACAAAGGTCTAAGAAGCCACTTTACCATTGTTTAGGTCTGCATCTGCCGTTTGATATGTCATAATAGCGGTAGCTTTACTGTATATATAACAATTATATAACATTATAATACATAATATAAGACGAAACGTATGAGAACTTTAAAGTCTATTTATCTCAATTGATAACAATATCACATGCTGGTACTGATTGAACTTTTCTCCCAATTCAAAATGAAAGAAATCACAAGTACTGAACAAATCTTTTACCTAAAACTAAAACATAAAATGGAAAATATTGCCTATCTATAAAAAAACTCCCTGAAAATGTCCTATGGACGCCAAACACTACATTTATTCTGAACTTTGGTAAAAAAATGAATGTTTTGTGTTAAGTATGTATTATCGTTTATATTCAACCAGTATGTGACATTGTTCTCTTTTCAATCTTACCTCTTTTATTGTTCTTATAATTCTAATTTCTCTTAATTGATTATGTCACACTCCAAACAAGCAACACAATTAGATCTCAGGGCAATTGTACACTTAAATACATTTAGGTATCAGTATTCTGGATAGAGCTATCACAGTAGAAGAGACAGGAAACAGCATTAACAAATATTACAGCTGTTACAGTTTATATATAAGGACTGGGCGAAGTTGGCTCTTCCTGCTTAAGAATATGAAAAAGAGGGGAAAATGATACAAGAAAAAGAGAAACATGATCGAGAAATTTGGAGAAAAGCTTGCACTCAGAAACATCTTTGCCCAGCCCAAATTTTTAAGATTCTCGAAGTGTGACATATCATCTTGTTCTCTTGTAGCAAAGTAGTTACCTCTATTGTCATTTCATGTCTTTGTTTCAGTCTTTGACAATAGATGCCATGAAAAAAAACCTACAACTGTATTTGTCTTCATTGTAAACATAGTCGGCTTGGAAATAGGCAGGCTCAGTTTTGATCTGAGTTTACATGCAAGCTAGCGCACCACCAATGAAAGGACGATACACAATACACAATTACAAATATAATTTAAAAGAAAATTATAAGTTATATAATAAAATAAAATATAATATAATAAAATTATATTTGCGTATCGTGGGGAACCCTTTATTCCAAAATCCTCTCAAGATACTAATGTCGACAGCCACTCTTCAGAACAGGGTTAGGGCACTAGTGCAAGGGTAGGCATAGATGACGTAAAAGGAATGACTTTAGGATACTGGAAACCCGATTTTTCAAACCCAATATTCTAGCCATGACGTATCTACATACTGAGTTGAAACCACACTATCTTAATGTATGTTGACCATCATGGAGCAAATATTCCAACTGACGGAAAATGGTTACTGGAAGAGCCCTGGGTTGATTTTTAGGGTACCACCCATAAAATAAAGAACTCATCTTGAGGCTGGTTTCTGCAGCTTTAAAAGCACACAGATTATCTGAATCAGTGTCCATAATATCACCAGGGTCCATAATATCGCCACCTTGAGAAATAGTGTGCTTAAAGATATTTTTACTGCAACATACTTTTGGTATGCACTCCTTCACACATCAAATGTACATACCTAGGGTATGTTGCAGTAAAAATATCTTTAAGCACATTATTTCTCAAGGTGGCGATATTATGGACCCTGGTGATATTATGGACACAGATGTTATATCTAATATAAAAACATATATACATGTTCAATATTTCGGCTCTACAGATAATATGAACGCAAATAATGCATTGTTGTGGCCTACCGAGGGTCATTGACCCTCAGCACAAAGGTCAACAATACACTCCCACACATACAATGTTGAGGATTGAACATACGAAGTCAATTCAGAGTCTCGTTGTTGGAGACAGATTTGAATATATCTTTACATGTAATGGTCCCCACAACGCAAAAATAGGTGGATATATAAAGGAATGTTTTTTTTTTTGCTATTAGAAAAATGCCGAAACTTGTCATTATCCCACTCGATTGTAACACTATATCAAAGACTTGTGATATCCCTTATTATTTGAATGATTATGATATAGATATGTTAGGTTTTATTCGACATTAGGTCTTATTCAACACACTTATTCTATTGTTGTTACTCTCTTTATGTAGTTTGTCATACATTGTACCATGTGCAATTGTCGTGCAATAAAGTTCTATTAAATGAATGTGTATATTACATTCAAGACCAAAAGTAAAACTTAAAGGAAACTGATATTCCAAATGGCTAACTTGAGACGCGAATGGCCCTTGCAATTGTTTATTTATTGATTGATCTTAAAAACGGTTGGGTGGTACCTTCAGTTTAGGACAACTGATTTCCAAGGTAGCCAGACATAAGACAAAACAAGTTACAAAGGACATACATGTAGACAATCAATTACTTAAACATAGAGATAGTAAATAATATGAACAAAGAGTACAAGTAGTCAATCATTGGAAACAGGACATGTCAACCAAAACAAATAGTCAAAATCATAAGGCATAATCATAGTCCATGTCATTCCAGTCGAAAGATAAGTCAGTCCATGAGGTCAGGGGTCATGTTTGGCACGCCATCAATTTTAATAGTTGCCTAATTGCTGAACTTTGCTCTTATATGAGCAACTCACACTCAGTTGTATACAGTACGTTGTACTTTGTGTTCTGAAAGATGGACTATACACCCCTCATATACAGACCGGTTTAAAGCGGCACTGGCAAGATTGCTGTGCATAGAAACATTCATAGAGCAGCATACGCAACAAAGAGCAGCATAAGCAGCATACGAGAGCAGATTGAAGTTTGCATCCCAAGTGTTTCTTTGTTTGGCCACACCAAGTAAATTTTATGGATGACGTCCTTTGGAGACTCCAAATCTAATGCGAGAGGGCGAAAAAAAAACAAGAAGGGCCCAAAAAAACAAGATGCCTAGATTAGAAATATACTAAGAGACAACAGATGTTAGGACACAAATTGAATGAGGTGACACAGTGTAACAAGCAAGAAGTCTTTTATTCATCATCAAAACAGCAATAAATCAGGTGGAACGGCAGTTGTCGTCCTGTCACATTTTTGCAGGCCTGCAGAAACAAAGCATAAAAGGCAAAATTAGTTGCTGATTAACCCTTTGCATGCATTACTGCATTTCTACCTATGCAAATAGTCTATAGGAGCTTTTGAGAAAGAATATCAATAAAGGTGGAACCAAACAAAATATGTTTAGAGCTATTCTACATAAGTTGCATAATGTATTTATGTAGGTAACAAATGTATGCCTACCTGACAAACAGGGTTTATTGTCTGGTATGCAGCTGAGTCTTCTCTGCCAGTATGGGCAGCATTTCCTCCTCACCGCAGTTCCAGCACACCAAAGGCAGCATCGTCTTCATCACCCCTGACTTCAGTCTGGCTGAATAGTAGCACTGTGCTACTGGTGAAGTGCATGTCACTGCACTACATGAAACAGGTGGAAAATTATGGAACAATAGTCAATTGTGCTAAAATCCAACTCTTCAGAAAAAAAAATTCAACATAAAGGCTTAGGTTATATGTTGTAGTTAAATGTACGTCTTTACTGTCCCCAAAGTGCCTTAAATTTAAAGGGTATATTCTGCAACAATCCATATCTAATGTACCTCACTACACACCTGTGTTGTTATTGCTACATTGTTGTGTGTTCCCAGTCCCAGCATAGGCTGGAAACATCCACTCCTGCTGACCTTGTTCTCCTGATGCTTTCATCATACCTGTATACATGTACAATGTACATGTGAAAAGAAAAGTGAACCTTCTGTTCCTAGTTCACAATGTGTCTTAATGCAATCAAAGAAATGGAAGAGCAGACAACGTTAATAAATTGGATATCAAAGCTAAAATGATGGGGAAAAAGAATTCTTAAGAAAATTTAGACTAACCCCCCCCCAAAATAGTACTTCAAAAAGAGCTTTTAGCTTGAATGCGTAGTTTGTTGACAGCTATAGATGCCAAAATACCTTACACATCCGACTGAAAATTAGCAATTTACGTGCCAAATGTGGACCAAAAATTTAAGAATAAAAAAACACATATTTTGCCAACATCAAGTATAAATAACCAGAAACGAATAAACAATCATAATTATCCATGCAAAACACATGCAAGGAGCCTTGATACATGTATGCATTTATTTTATACTCCCCTTCTAGGAATATTTCACCCTTGTTTTTTCCGTACAAGGTACTCGATTTAAAACAGACTTCTCATACCTCAAAAGCAGTCTTAGGCCTAGGAACAGCTTCAGTCGTAGCAGCTGTCTTGTCGATCACCATACGGATGAAACACCCGAACTGCCGGAGTAAACCTCAATGCCTCTCCCGACCTTCTCGTCATTTGCAGAAGAATATTTGCACTGTCACGGTGTGGCTGATCTTGACAAAACTTGCTTGAAATTGTATGGTCGAAACTCACTCGCCGCTACAAGTCCCTCGTACAGTTGCGCAAAAGTTAGCTCTCCCTGGCCGACATCGAGCGCGTACCAGTCAACAACAATGTTTCCGCACGCTTTCACAACCTGAACGCCCACATATTAGCGACCAAGGGTGGTGAGCCCACCATCTTGCTTCTTTGAACTGTCGCGCGCGGACTCTTGTGCGCATGTACACCATCATTTTGCGGCACATGTGCTCTTTACCCATTTCGGGTTACGGGTTTCACGTCAATCTGACGATTTGCAGCACTGTCGTGACTCTTTGGCCCAAGTTACAGGAAGCGGAATTTCTTGTTTTGTTTTCTAGGAACAGGCCAAAATCAATGCGCGCGCGGACGTCATCCATAAAATTTACTTGGTGTGGCCTTTTCTTCACAACCTGAGTATGGAATATACAACCATAGCCTGCTTCTGGGCTATGTTGTTAGCCTGTGCGGGGAAAATGGTCGCTTGCCCGGCCGGATGTTACTGTGACGCTCCCGACATGAAAGTCTCCTGTACCGGCGCCGATATCACGGTTTGTACACCACGTTCCCTACTAACTAGTAGGGCCAGGGAGGGCCTATCAATTTTATCAAATTGATAGAACCAAGCTCTCTAGATCTACTAATTAGTCTGACAAGGAAGGTTCTATCAAGATGTTTTATCAAATTGATAGAACCAAGTTCTCTACTAATTAGTAGGGTTAGAGAGGTTCTATCAACATGTTTTATCAAATTTAAAGAACCAAGCTCTCTAGATCTATTAATTGGTCTGACAAGGAAGGTTCTATCAAGCTGTTTTATCAAATTGATAGAACCAAGTTCTCTACTAATTAGTAGGGTCAGAGAGGTTCTATCAACATGTTCTATCAAATTGATAGAACCAAGCTCTCTACTAATTAGTCCGACAAGGAAGGTAATTTGATAGAACCAACTTCTATCAAATTGATCTATCAAATTGATAGAACCAAATGCTATCAAATTGATAGAAACAAATTCTATCACATTGATAGAACCAAGTTCTCTACTAATTAGTCTGGCCAGAAAGCTTCTATCAATTTGATAGAACCAAGTTCTATCAACTTGATAGATCCAAGTTCTCTACTAATTAATCTGACCATGTAGATATCAAATTGACAGGGACAAGTTCTATCAAATTCATGGAACCAAGATCTCTTCTAATAAGTCTGACCAGGAGGTTCTATCACTTGGTCCTCCTTGGTCTAAGGTTGAAAGGTCCTTGGTGTAACGTTGACCCCATAGACATTGTGTAATTTCATTAGGTACCCTAAGAACACCACATTGTAAAGAAAGCGTATTATCGATGGCTTGAAGAGTGTCTTGAACACCTTGATAGCTAAAGTGTGTAAACATTAGGAATTGCTGATGTTGCATCTTTTTTTAATTCACCGTTCTCCCTTCAATTTTGGATCTAGATTTAAAATGATAGTTGTTTGAAATGTTAAAACTACCAGGCCACAGGTAAAATTAATGTGACCTTTATGATGTTGATAGTAAAGATGTTGATAATGGTGTTGATTATGATGACAATGATGATGATGATGATGCTGATAATGATGTTGATAATATTATTGATGATGCTTATCTTACCTCTGTATGTTGATGCTGTTGCTAATGCTTCTGATGGCATTTTTGTCGATGATTGTATTGATGATGATGATGGCGGCGGTAACGGTAACGATGATGGTAAAGATGTTCATGATGTCATCGATGATGCTGATATTACCTCTGTATGAATGTAAGACACAACAATGTCACTTTCCCACAGGAGATACCGAAGAACATTCCCGCAGACACAAGATTCTTAGACATTGGCTCCACCTCAATCACCACCATAAGAAAGGGAGATTTTCACAATCTGCACAACTTACGAGGTGAGTGTTAAGTTAGTTAACCCTTGTCCTGCTGACATTCCTGGCACAATATTTTTCAGTAATTTCATGTCTTACTAGTAATTAGATCATAGACCCCCATTTTTTTACCCTGCAGTGGCATAGTTACTTCCGCATTCGTTGCGTTTTTCTGCGTTTCTGCGGTGTGATGCGTTGCAGGAGAAATACCCCCAAATCGTACCTATACAGGGTGCTATATAGATGGTACTGTATGTGCAGAACAACAATTGTTGTGCTACGCAGGACAAGGGTTTTGAGTCCTGAAGTATTTCAGTTACCCGACAGACCCAGCAACAACAACAACCCTAGCTTTTTGGGAAGGCATACCGCTGGTAAAGGAATACAATATTTGTCATATTACTATATATCTGTCATATTACTATATATAGAGGTAAAACGTTGTAGAATATAATGATATTCTCTTAATTTCTAATGCAGTATTAAAGTTATACAAAGGTGTAGTAGGCCACTTTGACCTTCAAAAAGGGAGAATCCCTACCTATCTAGTACTTAACGATTATATTTTGGGTTACTTTGTTATGATAATTGCTGACATACATGTACATGATCGTCATGTCCCCAGCTCTGGATCTGGGAAACAACAAGATCTCAGCCATTGAAGAAGGCGCATTCCAGGGAGCAGAAAATATGACATCGCTTTCACTTAACAACAACCGCAAACTCTCACTGTCAACCATCGTCCCAACCATATTCAACGATCTTCATAACCTCACCTATTTCTACGGACAAAACAACAGCCTGGGGGTTATATCCAGCGCCCTTTTCGAGCAAAGTCACCACCTTTGGCAAATCTTAATGGACCATAGCGGCATAGCAAAATTAGAACCACGATGTTTTGCTAACCTTACTCAACTTTCGATGCTGGATCTTTCAAACAATCACATCAAAAGCATCGGCAAAGACGTCTTTGCCGGAAGCTCAAAACTACAAAGCTTGTTTCTCGGTAGCAACGAGTTAATACACATCGACGTAGGGGCATTTGTCACACAGTCAACGCTGATGTTTCTCACACTTGATCATAACATGTTAGAGTCCATCACTGGTGTCTTTGATGGACTAACCCAGATGGTTTCTCTGACCCTCAGTAACAACGCGATTCGTGTCATAAAAAACGGAACATTCAAGGATCAAAGAAGCCTCCACTCCTTCGACATAAGCAGTAACGAACTTGAGGACGCGGAAAACGCCTTGGAAGACTTGGGTGACCTTGCTCAGATCAACTTGAGCAACAATCGTTTGGCGAAGGTGTCACTCAAAGGCATGCCCTATCTCTCAGATGTCTGGCTGAACGACAACAATCTAACAAGCGCTCCTTCTGACATGAATGACTTGAAACAAATCTACACCATGGACCTCTCTAGTAACCCGATACAAACCCTAGCACCCAGTCAGTTCAAAGACCTCGGGTCACTGTTGAAATTAGACATCTCTAATATATCTGCTATTAAAGCTGGCGGTTTAGAAGACGATTTTTTGATCGGCCTCGATAATTTGATAGAACTCTGGCTGGAGAGAAACGAACTTGGAGTCATTCCGACAAAGGCGCTCTGTCCTGTCGTCAGTCAAATCCAAATCTTAAACCTCAACCAAAATCGAATCAACTCGACTCAGGAAGAGGATCTCGCTTGTTTCCAGAACCTGACAAAGGTGATGTTAGCGAAAAATCTTCTCACGAAAATTCCAGAGTGTCTCAAAAGCCTCCCAAAGCTGGAAAGACTAGACATTTCAGGAAACCCGATTGTTCAAATACCGTATCAGTCCCTCACGAATTTTACAAGCCTCACAGACTTAGACCTAAGCAACAGCAAGATCGAATTGATAGACAGGCAGGCATTTTATAATCTAGACTACATGGAAACCTTAAACATTGCCAGTACCAAACTGACCTGGCTACCCAGCGGCATCTTTAACATGACAACATTCTCAGAAAAACTTGGTCTTGAGGGAAACCAGTGGACTTGCGACTGCCAAATGCATGGTTTTGCTCAGGACTTGCACTCGGCCAAGCTTAAAAACCTAGCTAACATTAAATGCTCAGCACCAGAGCGATACAAGGGTTACAACCTGTTGGATATCCCCCTGGCGAATCTCACCTGCAATTGCAACCATCAAGGAGCGCCATCTGTCGACATGAGCGGGAGTGACAACCAGACAAAGTACTTGCAGTCGGCCACATTGAAGTGAGTCAAACTGTTTTTCTCACCAGAAATTTTCTACTGAATCACTCAGTCTTCCTCAGCTATCTGACCCAAATGTTGTGGACATGTGATTTTTCCCACGTGTGACGTCAGCAAAGGGTCAAAGGTTGTCTGAAGCGTAAATGTAATTTACCAACTTTCATGCAAACTGTTTTTCAGTTTTGGCCAATCTTTTTGCATACAGTGTTAATCGACGTCCACCAAGTTGGTCATAATACACTAATATTCCACCTAAGAACCCAGCTTTAGTGTAGGTTGAGGTTTTGTGGCGTTTTGCAGGGTTTACAGTCAAGATATCGTAGGACGAAATGAGAGCAGATACAGTACCTTCTCTCTCGAGTCTGCCATCTTGAATTCACCGCTCATGATCACATGACTAGCGCTGGTCCAATAATCGCCTAGCCTACTAGGGCCATGTTGATTTGATTATATGGATGACATCCCCTGGCAACCCCAAAACTGATGCGAGAAGAAAAAACATTGTATTGCTCAGTTTCTTCTTTTGCGATCAAATCAAGTCAGTGTCGTCTGTCACAATGATAACCATACATGTGAATGTATTTGACTTTGAGTACGAAATGATCGAACAATGCAGTTTTTTTGGGTTAGACCAGGTGAAGGTAAACATTATGCATTTGCTTTGCAACTGTTACCTTAAAGTTATCAATACTTCCATATACATGTATTTTCTTCTTGAAACATCACACATGATTTAATGAGTTCTCTATCCCATCAGGTGTGCTGTACACAGTTGTCCCGTTGCCAAGGTATTCTGGTCCACTCCAATCGGATTCGTCCTCTCTCATGACGTCACCGAGATTCCCGGATATGACGTAGGCGCCGACGGAACTCTCGTCATCAAGGCTGCGGCACTGGAGGATGCCGGGAACTACAGTTGCACGGCAGTGAACTACATAGGGAAGGACGTTAAGTATCACGTGCTTAAAGTTTGGTAACTTGATTTCCTATTTGGCCAGATACCACGTATTTGGAGTAAACTTTAGAACTACAAAGATCAGTGACAGTAGGTATGATATTGTAAAAAGGCGGGAAGAGTCTGTGTATAAATTTTGAATCCCCGAAAAGTTTTCAAACCCAAGTGACCACATTGTGTATTACAGAAATGAATGTACTATAATGATATGATGCGGTGAATGCTGAACGTTGTCGATATACATATAAATGTACACAGTAGTGTCAGTATTAGCCTGTCCTTGGTACTGAATGTACATGTAGTACTAATTATATCCCCAAAGTGTGTCTGTCCTTGGTGCTGAAAGCCATCAACTGCAATATGCATAACAGATTGAACTGTATTACATGGCCTCTCATGTGCTGTTCTATATCCTTACTATGTGAAAACGACCTTTTCGACCCTTAAGCACTGATCAGTATTTTTTGCAAGCTACTGTTACTTTATTGTAATGCACTACATACACTTACACACGATACCAAAACACACGAGACTCGGTTTACGGTCACTCCTGGAAGAATTTTATTCTCTCGCCAGTTCAAGGAAAAGTCGATCCGTGTCAGTTGAAGTACAGGAACGTATGATTCCAACACAAGCACCAGTCAATCAAAAAAACAATAGTCACATACCATCCTTCCTACGTATAGTTTTTAATTCAATTACTGCAACTGCAAAAGCCACTTCATGGAATGATGGTTACATTGCTGAATCGTATACCACAAAACTTTACATTGCCAGTGACTCCCCGAGCAAAACGACTACAAAAGCCATTAAGCCTACAACGGTAACAGTGGCGGCTACATAATGCTCTGCAAGTATAGGGCTTGAGATCTATATTGGACTTTGCTGTCGAAATAAAGCAGTCAAAACATCAATATCTTACATGTCTGTGGCATCTTTTGGGCCAACTGAACGTAACTTCGGTTACATACTTAACATTATATCTGCTTGCACAGTTCTTTTTCCACAGGTCTCCGGTTTTCAATAGGAAAAAATATAGATGAAAGTAATTTTGGGGTGATTTATTTATATAGCTCCGTGAGCAGTTAAATAAATGTCAAGCCCTAGATTCTGTGTTGTGGCATCTTCTTGGGTATTATGGATGACATGATTTGTACACAATGTTTTTTTTTAGTTCCGACCTTTGATCTAATCCCCAAGCAGACATACAAGTTGTACCATTTCGGTTGTCCCGAGTATGTAAATGTGAGACATGCAGGGTTGTCCCTAGTATGTAAATGAGAGACATGCAAATGAGTGACCTAAGAGGAAAACAAAAACAAGCTGCTTGGAGATTAGTTGATCTCTATGTTGGATGTTCTCTTATGTACAAATTAGTTTTCAAAAGCATTTGCAAGATTGACCTTAACCTTTTGGACATGATGCTGCATGTTATATCTCTAATCAAAATTCTGCGCCGACTTTTCACAAACTTGTCAACACATTACATCGAAGTACAAGTATGTGTGGATAGACTTTTGACAAGTCTATCCAGGTATTCACAATGTCCTAAAAATCAAATACTCTTGCTGTCATCGTCATTCAAAATAGATTCTGATTTCAAAAAGCCAACCAATGCTTTTAACTACGTCACCAGCACCACTTTAAGCATCGAGGATGTAGAAGAAAGTTGCTGACTTGAAAATAAGTACATGTCGAAACAGAGGTCTTTTACATACATTGTATCAGCTGGATACAGGGAATGTTCTTACAGTCAAACCTTCTACGATGCCACAACACACGGCACTGAGCGACGCTGCAGTCATCACAGTGCGTCTCTCAACTTGTAAGTTTTATCTGTGATCTCCGTAAAAAATCATTCCGAAGCAAGGTTGAACTCTGGCATTTCGAACGTGGATTGCTCATTCTTCGACAAATAATTGAGTTGGACTGTCAAATATATAATAATTGAAATTTCTCCAAAAAGAGTTCAACTTTGCTTCAGAGTGCTTCTTTTGTCAACCACGAGGTGTGTTAACAAACCTCAAACTCCAACAGACATGGGTGCCCCAATGAATTGTGGGAAGGGGTCTCTGTTTCTATCAATCCCATGATGCAGTGGCTTTCAAACAATCACACTAAAATTTAGGAAGGAGAGACAATATTTTTGTGCCTCTAAGGTTTACCCTTATAAATGTAAAAAAAAAAAGAATAACGAAAAAGCATAGTTTAGAATGCTTTCTGTGTTGAGCATATCAACATATTCTTCTATGTTCCGTCTACACTGTTTCTCTGGCTTTGTATTAGCAAATATGGCAAGGCAATTGGAAGTACTTTAGGCCAGAAATACATTTTATGATACCAATAAAAGCTGTTTGTTGCAACAACCTATTTTACAAAAAAAAGTTTTACTCCTTGTACAGACTGTTCAAATCTTAAGTCCGAAATCCTGCTTAGAAATTTCCTTTTAGAATTTTTTTGTCTCAACAACAAAGAAGGGACAATTTATCTGCACAGCCTCAGAATGGGGATACATTTTTAAGCTGTTCTCGTTCAAACGTATCGCTTCAATACCATGTGTGTGTGTGTGTGCATGCATGTGTGTTTGTGAATGTGTGTGTGTGTGTTTGTGTGTGTGTGTGCATGTGTGTGTCTGTGTGTGTGTGTGCATGTGCTTGTGTGTGTGCATGTGCTTGTGTGTGTGCGTATGTGTGTGTTTGTGTGTGAGAGAGGGGCTAACCCGTCTTACAAAGGAGCAACCATGTTTGTTGGGGCATTGACGTAACCACAGACAACACCTAGCAGGAAGCAGCTTTCGTTGCCCAACAGCCAGAGGCCCTACCACAAGCACTGGTCTACATACATGTACAATTCTCTAACAGCTGTAGGCACGACATTTCATATACAATTTTTACGCTGTACACTATCAACAGTTACAGGTCACTTGTACACGAACTTGTACTACACATATCAATTTCTTTTAAACTCACATCTCAAAAATAAAGGCATAGGAGTGGAAGGAAGTATATGCGATGATATTTCGGACGTACCACTCCTTATCCCAAGCCCACCACAAGGAGTGGGTTTCTTCAAACTTTCTCCTGAAAAGCAAGATATGTACACCAGGACAACTTCAGTCATCGCTTTTCGTTTTTTTTTAACCAACAACAACAGACATCCTCCTAAGTCGCTCTCCTCTAAAAGCCATCTATAAAATCTCTCTTTTATCAAATTTCGTCGACGGACTACAACAACTCTTTTTTACCTGTTTCCCTAGCAACGACACGCCCTGCGGATTAGTCGGCAAAAAGTAGTCAAACATTTACATCGAGCCACCATCTATCGAAAAAATCCATCCCTCAGCGAGCAAAGAGCAAAACTGATGTCCTCTGACTGAACAGTCCTTTCAGAAATTGCCTGTTCCCGCTGACTGGCAAGCATCACCGAGTATTGCTCTCAACCGATGCCTGCTTACCACTGCCCTTTTGCAATCATAAGTATCAATCTTGTATATATATATTTATATATATAATGAATTCATAAAAATAAGAAGGAAATTTTGTCGACATTAATGAGAAAAGTATACATTTGTCAACACCACGTTACGAGCTCTGATGAGGTGGTCACCACCGCTAGCGTTATTCTACGAGTTTCGACGCAACGCACACAGAACGACATGATCCCACGTGTAAAACGGAAGAGAATAAGAAAAAAAAAGACCGAGAGAAAAACACTTGGTACAAAGTTATCATCATTTTCGTCGTGAGTAGAAAGGACTAGTAATAATATGTTATGAGACCGACCACGATAAACCAGATACAAAGACACTGCACGGTCCTGTACAATCTGTACACTTAGAGAGTACACGGGCTGGGCACGGGACACACGGTGGAGGCATGGTTCTGCAACTACACAAAGGAGCTCCCCCGACTCCCGAGTCTCTACGAGAAACCATCGTCCAGGGACGGGGGGTGGTGGGCCGTCGGGAAGTCGACGTCGACCCAAAACCTACGCACACGACGGCGGGCGCAACCTTCAGGCAGCTGCACTGTCCTCCTCCATGGGTTCCGCTGCTTCAGCCCTGTAGGAAGCATAAAACACGGTAAACAAAAACTCAACAACAAACAAACACGTATCAAAGCACTTATTGATATGTCATGTGGGATACGTAAATGTACAAGTATAAACTAATGAAAGGTAGTGGCTGCTACTTGAAATGTCTGGCCATTTCCAAAATCATATCCAGTTGCTTGTCATGAGTAACTTGTTTTTGGCAGGACTTTCTCTTATGCTGCTGATATATAAAAGGTTCCCAACATAACACACAAGCGCGCGCACACTAACACATGCACACACATCTACACACACACACACACACACACACACACACACACTACAAACACACACACACTACACACACACACACACACACACACTACACACACACAGTCACAAAGCAAAAACAACACTGCCATTTTTCACAAGGAAAATTATAAAAGACACCAACCTGTTGGCAGACGCAGGCATCCCAACTCCCGGCGCCGAAGCCACGCTGAGCGACGCGAGCGCGCTGACAGTGTCAGCCTCCTCCTTCTCCCTCTCGTAGGCTTCGAACAGCGAGTACCCGACCGTGCTGGCGTAGCGCGACAGCGAGGACCAATGGGGCGACTGCAGGCGGATGGTCTGCTCCAGAGATGCGACTGCGTTTTTGTTGGGCGGCTGCTCGATGATTTCCTTTGGCAAGGGTGGCAACTGCAGACAGGGAAAACACACAAGAACTTTCAACAAACATACATTTAACAAGCAGCAATTTAATTCCGAAGAAACAATTTAAATCCAGACTCCAGGCCAATAACTCCAGAATGATTTACTCCATTAAGTTTATATTTCTATTGGGTACATGGCAGAGGGTGACAATTATGCAGAATGCATTAATTGGTCCCCAAGGAGTAGTCAATTATATATAATTATACTAATTAGATAATTCATGTAGTATCAATTACCTCATCCCCAAGCAGTGCTTGTACACACATCTCTGAGCAGTCACAGATAGCTGCAAGATCATACCTACAACAAAGGAAGTGAAAAACAGAAAATTACATCAAGGACATTGTACACTTGATTAAATAAAAAAGTTTCGTTTAATACTTAATCCTTAATGCTTTATCCTTAATTCAAACCTACAAAATTTATGTATTTTTGATATTTTATACATGGCCAGAAATCATGTCAGCGTTTACTGTATATGACTTATTGTGAAACAAAATGGACGGTGACTATATCTTTAATATCATCAGTTGAATAATTAGACTTACAATATTATCAGTTGAACAGACTTACCCTCCCTCCAGTGCCAGCACAACTCGCCCCCCTGCAACACTCATCAGCTGTTTGGTCATGTGACCAAAACCTGTAGAATCAGAACAAAATGGTAGCTTTCATCAATATTTCAGTTTGGTGTAATAAAGCCAGCTGCCGCTGCGCCACGTGCCTGCAAAGCTGGCATTTCACCAGCTATACTGATACAGAAACTGGTGTGTTACGCCAAAGGGCAGTTATACAGGCTATACAGATACAGAAGCTGGTGTGTTACGACGAAGGGCAGTTACATATACCAGCTATACAGATACAGAAGCTGGTGTTAGGCAAAAGGGCTTCAAACAAGTTAGATGTGCAAAGGTTTGGTGTAATGTAGCCAGTTGCCATCACACCATGTGCCTGTGAAGGTGGCGTGTTATGCCGAAGGGCAGTTATACCGGCTATACAGATACAGAAGCTGGTGTGTTATGCCGAAGGGCAGTTATACCGGCTATACAGATACAGAAGCTGGTGTGTTATGCCGAAGGGCAGTTATACCGGCTATACAGAGACAGAAGCTGGTGTGTTACGCCTAACTGTTATACCGGCTATACAAATACAGATAGAGAAGCTAGTGTGTTATGCCGAAGGGTTATTCCGGCTATACAGATACAGATACGTACACTTGGGCGTGACCTTGTAGCCACCCAGTTGAGGGGCGTGGCCTTCTGCGGTGTCGAACCCTGCAGACACGAGCACCAGGTCAGGCGAGAACTCCACCGCAATCGGCATCACCACCGTTCTGCGGAAATTATCGTCAAAGATTACCAATCAGTTTCATATTCAAATGTTTTTCTATGCAAATGAAAAACACATTGTCTCAGCTAAGCAACTGTCCCTCTCTGGGCACTGTCTAGTACATAGTATCACCGAAGTGGCGATTTAAACATTCTTAATTTGTGTCTGTTTTTGAGAGTTGTAATGTCCTGCAGCAGTATTTTGCTGCTCGTGACAAAAATTTTACCCCATCTGTCATCTTTGATGGACAAAAATCTTTGTGATATGGAAAGAGATGCCATTAAACTAACCAGCAAAATCTGCCCCTCAAAAGGCAGGAAGTAGCTGTTCAGAGGGTTAAAGGTTTCAAAAATTTTTCCAGTCCCCCATGGATTGTCAAGATGGTGATACGTCAAACAAAATTGAGATGACAGAAAAAAAAATTTCAGGCTGCTTGGTACCATGCCCATCATCTCACCTGAATGCTGCCATGTACTCTGCGTCTCCCATGGGTGGCTCCAACCCTCCAAGGAAAGAGATGTTCACGTTCTTGCCCAGACCTGCCCCGTTACCACACTGTGTAAGACACAAAACATCCGAATAAAGTTTCATCAGGTTGGTAAAGTATAGGAAACTGGAGTTAACTCCAGTCAGAAGCTCTGAGGAAGTTGTCTGATAGACACGAAACGTCAGCACTCTAGGTAAGATAATAATTTATTGGTTGTGTAAATGATAACTCCTATCCCAGAAAACAAAACAGACACATCTGTGAATTACTTCATCAGGTAAGTCAATGAAGGAAGAAACTTTCTTTTTACACAGAGGTTTATTCAGCCAACGTGAACCAGTCAGAATTGCCCTGAGGAAGGTGACATACGGTCACTCAGATGTTGGCTGAATAAACTGTGTGATTGTGTAAAAAAAAGAGTCTCTTTATTCAAAACAGCTACATGTATCAACAGCCTGAATCTGTCAATAAATATCCTGAATTTGTATCCCGAGAGTGTACTAGAGCTAAACAAAATGGCAGCCAAGCTAGCTGCAATACCTACCCATCTCATCATGGAAAGCTACAGAGAGAGTGTACTAAAGCTAAAAACACCAGGCTAGTTGAAGTATGGACTGACCTCATCGGGGGCGCCTGTTCCTGGGAAGAAGTTTCCGCTATCCCAGCGGTGCAGGGAGACATACAGCACCTGCGCATCCTCGTAAAACACTAGTCACAAGCTACAGAAAACCCCTATATTCTAGCTGCAGTACCAGCTTACCTCATCGGGGCGCCTGTCCCTGGGAAGAAGTTTCCGCTGTCCCAGCGATGCAGGGAGACGTACAGAACCTGCGCATCCTCGTAAAACACTAGTCACAAGCTACAGAAAACCCCTATATTCTAGCTGCAGTACCGGCTTACGACACTGGGGGCGCCTATATTCTAACTACAGTACCAGCTTACCTCATCGGGGGCGCCTGTTCCTGGGAAGAAGTTTCCGCTGTCCCAGCGATGCAGGGAGACGTACAGAACCTGCGCATCCTCGTAAAACATCTGCTGCGTCCCATTACCATGGTGCACATCCTGGGGGGAGGGGGCAGCATCATGTTAACTCGTATACATGTACATGTAACATTGCCCATTTTTAAAAATACATTGTAGGACAAAATTTTAACACTTTAAATATCCTCAGATATAAATATATCAAAATGCAGAATACATGATGTACATATGAACTGGAAGAACTGTGCATATTAGGAGTAAAATAGAATGTGGTGGGGGGGGAGGCGGTCAGGAGGCATCACATGTTAGTAACTGTCATATAACATTCACCAACTTGAAGCAAATAAAGATATACATTTTGTAGCTACTGGTATAATATTCAAAACAGGCCAAACTTTTCTAACATGTAATAATAAGACATTGACGTACCCAGTCAACTATTAGCACTTTGTTCAACTTCAATCTTTGTACTAAAAGTCTCGCTGTGACTGCAATTGAGTTGAAGAAACAGAATCCCCTGCAAACGAAAAAAACAAAGTTTTAACATGTTAGATCTGCAGAAATTGGACATTACAATGTATTGTAATTACCATTGTGCATACCTTGTGTTCACCTTGCAAATGTTAATCTCTTTGCCATCATTTATCATTGGGTGGGGAACTGGACTTGCGCTTTTGAATTTCCTGTATATACTGTTTTGCCTGTCTTAAAGTTGCGTTTGTTTTTCTTTATTATATGTATTTATTTAGTGGTGCCGTAAACATAAGTGCTTTCCACTTGAGTGCGGCACCACCAAGTCTTGTACCTTTCTATATGTGAATGAATAAAAAAAAAATGTTAATAAAACACTTACATGGCCTGGTCAATCTCAGCATGGTGGCCTGGAGGTCTGACTACAGCAAAGCCATTCTGGAAAAAATAAAGATGTTTCTTTTATTCTTCATTGATCAGGAAAACTGTATGCATCAACATACAATAAAAATACCAAATTATAAAAATCTGAATGAGTTCCTCCAAAGAAATAGTTGACCAGTCTGACCTGCTTGATGTAGTTTTGGCTTAAAATCGAAATATTCTGGCCCTGGATAAAACAACTTGACCTTGTATTGCACTGACCTTGAGCTCTCCCTGTGCGACCTTGAAAGCCAGTTCTATGACGCATCCTGCCGCCATGCGCAGGGCGCTGGGCGAGTGCAGCTCGTTCCAGATCGTGTCTGCATCAACCTAGAAAAAAGGGAAAAAGAAAAGTGATCTCGATCCAGTTTAGGCTCACTAAAGATCTAATCTCCCACTGGTCGTGACAGAGAAGACAGACGCTATGTACAGTATTTACAGGTTCATTGTACCGGGGAAATTCCCTTAACTCGTTTCAACAAGCACAATGAACAGTTACATAGTTTGTAGACCAGAACTTAATGTATCCTAAGGACTGTGCCCCCTTCCAGTAGCATGCATGCCGGGTGAGCAACAACAGCCAGGATTCAAACTCCCAACCTCTTGGTCCTGAGGCATGGACTACATGTATGCACACTACACTATTATACAGCATTCACAGTCAACATTCACATTTAGTATGAAGTCCAGTCCTTTTTTTATGGAAACAAATAGGATAACTTTAAGATGACTCCAGAGAAAGATAAGACTTACCCCCAGTCCCCCACACGGAAGATACTTGAAACTCTTTTGCAGACTTCCAGCTATGCAAAAGAACACAAACATTATGAAAATTAAATTCTGACATGTCACATTTACACAATGTTAAAAAAAACATTTCTCATGATTCTGCTGGGTACCCAAAGATTGACACAATGATGGATTTTATGATGAACCTCCCACTTCTATTATAGCTATAACATTTCTATTACTAACTATTATTTAGGTACATTGTTGGGCAAAATTTTACTAACAAACTTACCCAGTTTCTTGCTGTCTTGTTTCTGTCGATGTAGTGGATTGGTCCCATATAAATACACATGCTGCTCACTGGAAGACGTCATGAAAACAAGAAAAAGTTAATTCCAAATCACACATACTTGTACGATCAGACCAATCCAATATATGGGTCTTGGATGTCTATTTTTCTCTCTTCTAAAATTTAGCTGAAAAAATGTCAACAAACATAGTCTAGATACATGTAACTGTGTGTACTCACCTATGACAGGTTTTTAACTCATCTATAGTTGCTTTTCTTGATCGTACTCTCTGGAAAGAGAAGAAACTTTTTGGTTAAACTGGCAGTTAAACAATCTTATAACAAGACTTACATGTAAGTTATGGAGCTCTACCTTATTAAGAAAGGTATATAAGTGAGAACTTCATGTACTTGTGTCATTCAGCCTCTGTACACTTAAAGAAGCCACACAGGCAAAATCGGCCGTGTGACAGGCTGAATAAAAGTTCTAAACGGGAACTATGCAGCTCCAGATGTCTTACTGAGGAACGACTGCATGTGCGAGATGTCGGTTAGCTTGAGGAATGAATCTCCTCTACTATATATAGTGTAGTTGGATCACTTGAGATCGCCAATGTCTGATAACAAAAAAAATCCCTACCTACCGAACCTGATTTTTTCAGGGCTGAAACAGGAACAGCATTTGTTTTCCTAGGCCTAAGGAGAGATTGTGTAACTAACACAGGGTTTTCACCTCACATCTGTTGACTAGCCCTGTCTCCTGTAGTCTGGACCAGACACTCTGGATGCGGCCGGAGTGTTCCGGGTGGTAACTGTTGTTTCCGCAGCTGCAGGAGTGCTTCAGCATCAGGGGATCGTACACAACACCTGCAGAGGGGGGCAGAGAGAAAACTTAGGTTAACATCCCCCTAAGGATGATTAGAGAACTTTCCCTTAAACAAAAATCATACATTTTACACCTGTTTTTGTTCTTACTAGAAAGAATTACCACATGTGTATGTCTATGTTTCAAGTTTTTCTCTAACAAAAAACTGTATATAAGGTATTTTTTCAGTTACTAATATCTGAAATTATTACATAAAATGGCAAGACACTAGGTTCTGACCAGCATTTAGTTACTGATGTTTGTTTGTATGTTTGTTAACTTTGAAAACAGTGAAAGACCAATTATGTTAGATCCAAACACCTGGGAAGGCTTCTTAGCGATAACTGTGTTAGATTTTTCAACACGCCAGAAGTGTGGCTCTCCTCAAACTTAGCTTTACGTCCCATCCCAAGGGCAAAACATTTGGGCCGGCTGAAGGGATTCGTACCCAGAACCTTTAGTCAACAAGTCTTACCTGTGGTGAAGACAGACTTGACAGAGTTGTAGGTAGCCGGAGAGGACTGTGCTCTGGATAGTGGTCTGTGGGCACTAGTCCCTGTAGACAAAAACAAAACATCAGGGAAAGTTAGTCTTAACATGAATTTGCGCAACATCTATCGCAGCAATCACACTATTATAATACAGTTACCAAGCCTACACATCTACAGTTGTATACATCAATATTGTAGAAAACAATACCTGTCGTATATTACTCTGATAGTATCCTAATTACATTATATTTCTACTCTTGTTTGTAATAGAACAGTATCTTAACTCACCGTCAATGTTCATATCTAATTGTCGACAGGTCTCCTCCTACAAAATAATCAAAAGAGACAAATTATTAATCCAAGTGAAACTAGATTAAGGTAACATTTGCAAAGCAAATGCAAAACGTTTACCTTCGCATAGGGTCTGCTCTGTTAATTCTTACTCAAACACATTCATATATAATCAGACAGGAATCTAAATCCCTCCTGCTATAAAATTGTGACATGATGTAACTCAACATCAGTTACCATGGTGACAGACGTCTGGTTCAGGTCATTGACCTTACTTGTTTGGAGAAGAAGAAGAGGAAACAGAGCAAAAACAATATATTTTTTTTTACCTTCGGTAAACATAATAAATATGTTAAAACCTTAACTTCTCATGACACAATGGGATTTGTATTACTATTAATACCAAAATTTGGATTTCTTTAACTGTGACCCCTGACCTTTTCACCCCAAACGTAATCAGAACTGATAGTATTTGTGAACTATGACCCCTGACCTCTTCACCCCAAAATGTAATCAGAATTAGTTTAAATTTGTGACCCATGACAGCTGACCTCTACACCCAAAAACATAATTTAACCATGACCCCTGACCTCTTCACCCCAAACATAATTTTGTTAACTATGCCCCCTGACCTCTTCGTTTTCCTCATCGCTGTCGAGCGGCTCCTGTTTGACGGTGACCTGCGTGACCTCCTTCAGCTCGTCCTCCGTCTCCTCAGGGTGAGGCTCCGGGCGTGGCTGCTTCGCGATGTCCCCGTTACCCAGCTGCTGCTTGTTCACTACATGCTGAAGAGAAGTAGTATAGGGAGTTACTCCACTATTACAACAATCAGGAGGCTTGACATACAACTACAAAGAACTGGTGGCGGCATCCACAAGAACTGACTAAGCTGCTTAGCGATGTCCCCGTTACCCAGCTGCTGCTTGTTCACTACATGCTGTAGGAGAGAAGAAGTAGTATAGGGAGTTACACCAGTATCATAACAATCAGGAGGCTCCGGGCCGGGCTGCTTAGCGATGTCCCCGTTTCACAGCTGCTGCTTGTTAACAACATGCTGTGTGGAAGTGGTAGTAAACAGAGTTATGCCACTATTAGAACAATCAGGAGACTTGTCATACAACCACAAGAACTGACTACACTGCTTAGCGATGTCCCCGTTACCCAGCTGCTGCTTGTTTACAACATGCTGGAGATAGGAGGCAGTTTAAGGAGTTATGCTGCAGGACCATAGAAAGCTCCAAGGGGGCCTAAAATGTAATCAGTTCGAGGTCTCATCAAGACCTATCCACCTACAAAGTTTCATGACAATCCATCTATAGCTTCTTGAGAAATGGTGCTAAACTACTCACACACAGACATGCCTGTCCTTGGTACTGAACACCACACACACACACACACACACACACACACACACACACACACACACGCACACGCACACACACACACAAACATGCCTGTCCTTGGTACTGAACACCACACACACACACACACACATAAAAAAGACCCACCTGCCTGAGCAGTGCCTGCATGTAATGCTGCAGGTGCAGCACCTGTTGAACATGCCTGTTCTTAGTACTGAACAACACATCCACACACACATGCACACACTCACTCACACACACACACATGAAGAAGTCCCACCTGTCTGAGCAGGGCCTGCATGTAGTGCTGTGGGTGGAGCACCTGTTGTTGCAGGTGGTGCATGTGAGTACCCGGCAGTGGCGCTGAGTGGGTCCGACCAAGGGGTCTGTAGAGACACGAAGAAAAATTTTATCAGGTTGGTGAATGATTCAACAACAAAGTTCTTTCATTTCCAAACACTTGCTGTCATGTTTCAATGAATAAAACAGCGATTCACAGAAACTCTACAAATATTTTCTTGATTTCAATACCTTAGGAAAATAAAGGATTCAAGTTGGGACTTGTTTCTGCGCTGTTTTCAATGCCCAAAGTGTGAAATACTTAATCAGATGCAACTGTGCTAATGTGAGACAGTACTGTATTTGTCAACATCATACAGACTGCCATATTCAAAATATTTACAGTTTTCGTGCCGTGAAATTGCATTGGATGCATTTAATGCTTGTTGTTGCTTACTTGTGTAGCCGGCGTGGTATTGCATTGGGTGGCTGGTTGTCAGGCCTGGACACTCCCGTGGACATGGTTGTGCTGATCATCGCTACCGTCGACGCCGGCCCTGCTAGCTCACCATGTCTCGCTCCTGTAATTAGAGAGGTTTTGTTAAGAACAACACCGTAGATTTGTCAATGAAGGTTAGAAATCCAGGAAATGAAATACGCTCGGACTTTCTCAAACAACTGGATTGCTAGAGTAACAGTTTTCTTGTGAATCCCTGTAGATCATCTGATTTCTTAACATGAAATCTAATTCCATGTCACTACCTCACCAATACATAATGAACATTTTAATATGTGACAGATATGACCAACAATGCAATGACTGCCATCTAGCAAATGAAGAAGGACCTGCACTGACTTTTAGTAAGAGAAAGGCTAGGGTTTGCATGCATTTTTTTTCACACATAAGCAAAGTTCACACTGTTAAAGTTAAGTGCAGCTAGCTAGTCCATTTCCCAGGCTGCTAACTTACCAAACGCAATACTAAAAGTGGATTTATCGTATCTAAAAGTCCTACCTGCCAACAGATGTTGCACAGTTACAGGAGGGATCCCCTGCTGCTCCAGTGCCTTCATCCGTGCGTGGATGAGGTTGGGGTTCCCGGGCGGGAACGACTGGTTGAGTTCGGACTCCATGCCGCCGTGCATGGCCAGGTGCGCCAGTCCGGACTGGGTGGGGATCATGTGACCGGTCAGCGGCTGGCCGAGCCGCGCCGCCGCCATGGCGCGAAGTTCCGCCTCGCGAGACAGCGCTGACTGTACCACCTTCTCTCCCTGTAAGGGCAGGATTAAGAAATGTCAGGAGGGTTTAGTGCCCATGTTGATTTCCATAGCCCTTGGGCGACACACAGTTATGCAAGGCACTACAGCAGGGGGCTAGTCCGCTGGTAGTGCTGTGTGTTTGACCTTCCCACACTCTTTCTCATATGTGCTGAGTCCTAAACAGAGAAAGAAGTGTGTTCCATTTTTAAAGTCTTTGGTATGACCCGGCCGGGGTTTGAACTCACGACCTCCCGGTTACAAAGCGAGCACTCTACCAATTGAGCTATTGCACCCGAAAATTAACACTTTCTCTAAACCTTATCCTGCATAACATCAACCCATAGGACACAGGCAAATCGCAGGCTACCATCAGGCCTAAGCATTGTTGTGCAAGCAAATCTAACCCTCGGATAACAAGGAACAACTGACGATAAACCGGATAGATAGTGAGTGCTTGACTGAGTTTCTGCACACCCGCACCGGTACAAGTAATATTCTAAAAATTGCCTGCACCAGACAAGCTGCTTGAGTAACTGTTTTTTGGTGCAATAAGACAAAGTTTTTTGCCTCACCGTCTGCGTGGTGTCAGCAGAGCTTGAAGAGTTGGCCAGCCCCAGGGAGATGTTGGGTAGAGATGGGGAGGTGTACAGGGTGAAGTCTGCAGCATTTCCACCCACCATCCTGCCAGGAACAACAGTTGGTGGTACTCCTGCCTCCTGCTGACAAAAATGTAGTAAATTTAACATCCAAAGAAGCCCTAAAAAACATGGGTTTCGCGCAGGTGTGGTATGTTCTTCATGAAATGAGACAGGGAGGTGTACACTGGTGAATTCTGCCGGATGGACACCGGCCTCTTGCTGGCAAAAGTGGAGACATTATAACCTTTGAATGGCCATAATTCGTGTTTTGTGATAGCATATTGGCAGAGTGTAATGTACCTGTGCGAAACCTGTAATGTACTGTGCTTAGCACTTAAGCAAGACGCTCAAAATTCTGATGCAACTTTGACCAAACATCAGCCAATAATCGTGAAAAATCCAGTACATTCTGCCAACTGTGCCTCATGTGCTTGGCATACACCACAGGGACTGTTACAGTTTCAGTTTCTCTCAACTTAAAAAAAATAGCGAAAATCAAACTGTCCAGAGTTGCAATTACCTCGTGGTTGGCAGCTACATGTACATATGACCAGTTACAGTAACACGTACCCCATGGTTGGCAGCTATGATCATGTTACAGTTTCTCTCAACACGAAAAACAAAACGAAAAGTACAAACTGTCCAGTGATGCGTACCTCGTGGTTGGCCGCTATGACCAGTTACAGTAACAACTACACGTACCTCGTGATTAGCCGCTATGACCATGTTGCTGTGGCTGGATCTGGGTGAGCTGGGTCCCGAGCCAGGAGCACTCTTACAGGACGACGTGTCCACACCAGTGGGCGACAGGTCAACTACACGGGCAGAAAAGTTTAACATAGAATGTTTCAGTTTCGGTTTATTCATTTCACCAGCAGTAACAACCTGTTTTTCAGGCAATGACGGGTATACAAACTTTACAATATTACGGTATCACATATGATACAGTGACATAACAAAAAAAAGAAGAAGGTTAATCGAAACTAAAGATGATTTGTCTTTAAAAATCTTCACCAACAATCAATAGGGCCTTTACTTTTCTATAAGCTTTGGATATTTCTTATATGTTTTGACTGGTCTTCTATTTTGTCACTTTCTTTCTTTCTTTGGGTGGGAGACTGATCAACTACACACACATAAGTTTACCAAAGAACGTTACAAAAACACAGTCAACTAACAAAAATTAACTGCAAAGTTACCGGCACTTTTGTTCAAATTACATTGTGTGTGTGTATATTCTTAAATTATTTGTAAACCATCACCAAACAACCCTTCGGTAACTGATTTAGACAAACCATCTACCTACTAATGTTGCCTTTGGGCACGAAGTACGGATCGGACACATACAGTACACAATGTAGGGAGAAGGCTTTTACATTTCAAAAGTTAGACAATGCTGTAAACATTTATGCAATGCATATACAGAGGAAGTAGGGAGAAGGTTAAAGTTAGGAAAGTTAGACAACGTTGATGTAAACATTTACCCAATGCATGTACATTGTAGGGAACGGTCGGGTTCTCACTTGATAAGGGTTTTCTCGTTTTAAAGCTGCCTCCGATCCCGTCGCGCCGCCGTAAAAGCGGGCTGCTTCGCCGCTCCGCGACCTTCTGTTTCAAGCGCGATCGGACCTTCAGGTTCGGCTCAGAGGCTGCGAGGGAGACAAAAACATTCATCAGCAAATTTTAGAAAAAGTGTTATACATAAAAATAGCTACGATTAATAATAATCACAAAAGAAACTACAGGAGAAAGGTGATGCTCTATGCAAGGGTAAGCACACTTCCAACTTTTAAAAGATAAATTTGATTTGATTTAATGACATGTACAATTAAAAGGTGGGACACAGGCAGCTATTGCTGGTGTTGTGTCCCACACATAGAAACAAATACACGTACAGGATAGGACAATACTCATTTTCACTTGAGTCAAGTGAGGAAAGTCGTGTAAAGTGCCTTTCCCAAGGGCACTAGATCGGTAGCATATCAGGACTTGAACCTGGGACCTCTTGGTTCAGAGTCGAGCACTCTGCTGCTACGTCACACAACCCCACTTTATCATGGTTTTGGTTAAGTTTGCTCTTCAGCCCTACCTGTTTTTCTGAGTGGGAAGTCTGCATTGCTCCCGTAAGTCCCCAGCATCGGGTGTCCCTTGTACGCTGCCGCCGCGGCCAGGTCTCCTGACATGGGCATGTGACCCAGGGACCCATGCGGCCTGCAAAACATTCAGAAAACATTTTTTTTCAATTCTTTTATTTCAACACTTCTTACAAGACATGGCGAAGGCACACTCAAGTTTTTCCAACAGTTACATTTATGAACAGATGACATACTCATTTTCACCTGAGTTAGTGAGGAAATTCATGTGAGTTCCTTTCCCAAGGTGAAAATAAGTATTTAAGTTTTAGTTAGGGACGTCCCTTGGATAGGACGGGAAAAGGTCCTGTGTTCGGGGAGAGCCACACCCCACGTACATTAAAGAACCATCCACGCCTTTCGAAAAAGAGTAGGGGCATGCCCCGGTGTGCAATGGTTCAAATACTACTATCTGATGATTCACTACTGACTCCAGGAAGAGTAGTGTGAAACTTGCACTAATGGAGATCCTAAAACAAACAAAGAAACAAACCAGTGTGCCATGCTGAGAGGTGTGGACTGGTGCAGGCTGTTGGCCGCCGCCTCTCGCTGCTTCTTACTCAGGATGAACGTCTGTAACTTCTCTTTCACCTCGGTGGAGGCCATTGCACCTGGGGAAAACAAGAAATACTTTAAACTAGAAACTTAAGGTAACATTTGCAAAACAAATGCATGTTTACCTTTGCATATGGTCTGCTTTGCTAATTCTCACTAAAACACAATAAAAATATGGTCAGACAGGAGTCTAAATCCCTCCTGATATAAAATTGCAACATGATGTAACCCAACACTAGTTACCATGGTAACAGACAGTCTGGTTCAGGTCATTGACCTTTTTGGTTTGGAGAAGATGAAGAAGATGAAACATAGCAAAAACGAATAATATTCAATATGTTTTCCTTCAGTAAACATATTAGTGTTCTAGCTAGTATAAGCTAAAGTGTAGGGACTTTTCTGTGATTTTTGCACCCCCTATCCTGTGATTTAGGCCCCTTTTCTGTTTTTCAACCAATGTAGGAATGTTTCATTCTCTTTTTATGAAGTATTCAGTTCTCTGATTTCTAATGTCCACAAGAGAGATATTTACTGTTTTCTTTCTTCTTCCCGGCCAGGAGTTGTTTCTGTCGTTCGGACTGTTTCTCCTGGAGTTTTCCCCTGGCCTGGGCCAGCTCCTGTTGTTCTCTCAGGGCATGCAGCTGGAAAACACACGCAGAACAGTTACACATGGAGTTAGTCAAGATACCAGTGCAATGGACCTATCACATTATTACGTCACAGTTTGTTTACCTGTTCTAAAGAACATTCTGGATGGTCAGTTAACACTGGTCAGTTTAAATTGGGAAGTTCAGTTTCCCGATTTCAAGGCAGCCATCTTGGTGATCCAATTTTCTAACTTTTTTTCTACTGAAGATACAGTTAACTTTTACATGTCATTGGAAAGAGCATGATTTCCCTTGCATCATGATGTCTTTAATTTGGTCATAACATGTAACGTTACGGAAGTATTCCATTTTGAAAGTTGCCCAACTCAGTGGTCTATTGGTTGGACCACATGAACAAGTAACAGCCAATACTGGCCCCTTCGTAGACCACATGGCCTAGCATAGGTCCAGCCCAGTGCAAATGAGTTATAATTGGCCATTCCACACTGTAAAATACACTCGCATAATGAGTTATCACACCTTGCTTGTCAGTGTAATTAGCACATGTCTGACAGTTTTACCAGTAGAATGACTCATTTGCATGGCCCATGGGCCTTCACTGAGGCCACTGGGCTAAGTAAGGCCCAGTCTAGTTCACCAGGTCCAAACAATGATTGCTAAATCCACTTTACAATATATACAATAGGTATATACTAGTACACTGTATTATATCAAGTGGAAGTAAAGGGAATGAGAGAAGTATTCGATTTCACTTTATCAGGTCACAGTTTAACTATTTTTTTAGTTTGTAAGCTTGACTTTAGAACATCTGCCAAATAAGAAAGAGAAAGTATAAAAATTAATTGACCTTCTTTAGAAGTCATCTTCATGTCTGCCTAGCCCTACAATGTAGGTTTATTGGCAGCAAGGAGGTTTCTTTTAAACCTCCTTGTTGGCAGGTTGCACATTGTTAGTAACAATTG
>NW_017804043.1:1120365-1157882 GCF_001625305.1 Branchiostoma belcheri
CTGAAAGCTTTCTGGGGAGAGACGGCGGTGTAATGGGGGTAGGTGGGTAGGCACGCCATGCCAGACTTTTTCACATGTCACCTGGCCAGTCACACGGATATATGATAAAGGATCGGGTTTGTTTGAGCTAGTTTGTATCTTGTTATGGATAAAGCCTTGTGTGTTTCTGTAGTGGCTTATCCTCTTTTTCCAAAAATATATGTCATTTCGTTCCCGGTGACCTCTATTCCGAGCGGGCCTTGAGACCTGGACCCCTCGTAATTTCCATCTGCCGCGGCCAGCTGAAGTAGTATTAGGGTCAATCAAAAATCTTTTTTACCATCTTTGGAGAAAAGTGGCTGAAATGAACTTGCCTAAACGAGCTTTGACAGCACGTCCACTTTGGGGCTAAATTTTGTTTCATGTTTGTCCTTGATATTCATTTTGTGTCGTCTGGCTAGGCAAGGGAACATGAGGAATATTTTGCGGTAATCCTCTGGAAATGATCTGTTCCAATACATGTGCAGATCCCAGCAACCTGCCAATATTTGGAAATCTAAACCCTGTAAAAGTGACTTCTCTGTGTGCTGTAAGTTTCTTTTTTATTTATTTTTTTCGGCTAAGAGGACTTGAATGCCAAAGAGCAATCTGTTCAAGTCTTGTTCAAAACCCTCGGACTGAGTGACCACTGGTCGAGGAGGGTTCTTACCCTTCATATTGGATACTGACCAGTGGGAGATGATTGGTCGGTCAGAGCCTCTGAAGTGCGGGGAAAAGTGAGTGCATCCGAAAGTGCAGATAGAAATTTTCTAAGTGTCCATCGTGACCGGTGCCTTGCTGAATACTGATCCCCATTGGACAACAAAGTTTTTCTCCTGATTGCCATTGCCAAAGATGGAAAGGAAAAAAAATTCAGAGTGCAGATGACTTTTTTTATCATCTAGGTAATGAATCAGCTCTGAATAACTTAGATAATATGTTAAGTCATCTGCTTCACATTTTATACCAATGAGATAATATTTATTAATATAATATTCATTTTTCTCTATATGATTTAGGATGAGAAGCATTTAACACTGGTCAGTTTAAATTGGGAAGTTCAGTTTCCCGATTTCAAGGCGGCCATCTTGGTGATCCAATTTTCTAACTTTTTTTCTACTGAAGATACAGTTAACTTTTACATGTCATTGGAAAGAGCATGATTTCCCTTGCATCATGATGTCTTTAATTTGGTCATAACATGTAACGTTACGGAAATATTCCATTTTGAAAGTTGCCCAACTCAGTGGTCTATTGGTTGGACCACATGAACAAGTAACAGCCAATACTGGCCCCTTCGTAGACCACGTGGCCTAGCATAGGTCCAGCCCAGTGCAAATGAGTTATAATTGGCCATTCCACACTGTAAAATACACTCGCATAATGAGTTATCACACCTTGCTTGTCAGTGTAATTAGCACATGTCTGACAGTTTTACCAGTAGAATGACTCATTTGCATGGCCCATGGGCCTTCACTGAGGCCACTGGGCTAAGTAAGGCCCAGTCTAGTTCACCAGGTCCAAACAATGATTGCTAAATCCACTTTACAAATTATATACAATAGGTATATATTATATTAAGTGGAAGTAAAGGGAATGAGAGAAGTATTCGATTTCACTTTATCAGGTCACAGTTTAACTATTTTTTAGTTTGTAAGCTTGACTTTAGAACATCTGCCAACTAAGATAGAAAAAGTATAAAAATTAATTGACCTTCTTTAGAAGTCATCTTCATGTCTGCCTTAGCCCTACAATGTAGGTTTATTGGCAGCAAGGAGGTTTCTTTTAAACCTCCTTGTTGGCAGGTTGCACATTGTTAGTAACAATTGTGACCTGGTACATAATAACATATAAACGAAGGGAAAAAAAAGGATAATCAAGAAGTGAACATGAACAACTGATTTTATGTGTGCTAAAGATGCATTAGTGTGTTAGAAATATTTACATAATACAAGACATGATGGGGTGGCTCAACTGGGACGAGAGACCCCGCCTCCGCTGCACTGGGCTCAAGTTTGTTCCATTCCCTGATCTAGTCCTAACTCCATGGTCATACTTAATAAAGACCATTGGTAGTCTTTGGGAATTTTTAGAATTCAATGTATCTTTGAATTGGGAGTTTTCAGAAAAATGCTTTGATGTTAGCTAACGCTTTAAGTCCTAAGTTGTGGATTTGTTTGTGGTTTTGAGGCTAATTTGGCCATTACCCCCGGTATAGAACAGTGTAACCTCCTTCATAGTAACTTGGCTGAGTTGCTTTTGCACTACAATGACTAATGTCAACTGTTAGCATTTACAGTGGCTAACTTAGCAATACTCTCATTCAGTCATTGATCGAAAGTCTCCTCCCTTGTTGGACCTAGCCTCCGGATATGTAGCATGCCAAAAACTGTGGGTTTGGGGGGTCTTCAGGGTCTTTGGGAGCTTTCATGTGCTATTTTCTGATTGCATATAGCAAGGACATTATACACATGTATAATGTCCTTGCAAATAGACAACATACAGTCGGCCTGGTTTAACTGGGCTAATCAGAAAACAGCTGAAGACCACCAAACCCCCAGTTCTATTAGCCTGCTACGAAGGCTATACTGGACCCATGAATCTAACATTTTGTTTTACCTACATGTAGTATAAATTATGCATTGCATAGAAAAAAATGAAACTTTGTTCATTCAAGGACATTCTTGTGGAACGTCCATGGTTCATTCAATTTGATAAAAACAATGTAACAGGCACATTTGCATTAAACCATACAAAAAGAGCTGAAGAGGAGCTGTACAATTTGACATTGTTAAAACAAACCTTGAATAACAATGGCCCATAATTTGTTTCCCTGTTGTTGCTTGCTGGTTATCACATTCAAGTAAACCTCCTTTATTAGCGCATAGGTGAATAGTATTTGAAACACAAAGGGCAAGCAGAAAGACCCACAAGTTGGCCACAACACGTACTGAGGCTCCATCTTACGAACTGATTGCACCAAAAGGTCCAGGACCAGTCAGCGTGACTGTTGTTAGTACTGTTGATGAAGAGCATGTGACCTATTTTTGTTGAAGGGGTTAGAAAAATTCTAAAATGATTCAATGATCTAATCATGGAGGTAGAAAAAAGTCTTTTTCTATCTATATGATCTAACCTTTTCTTACTATTTAATATCTAGAGTGAGTGTGAGATGGTGTCGTATACACCAGAATGTGGCCAATATTTTAGGAGCTAGCTGCAGCTGCCCTCAGCCTGCTAGGGGCTTTCATGAGGTCTCATCAGATGTATGGTGTTCGAAACAAGTGAAGATATAATGTAATCTCCGTGTTCAAAACAAAATGATACCTCCTTGCTAAAAAAACAAACTGATAAAATAAAAGAGGGTACAATCAGTAATAAAATAGCATATTGAATGATTAGACCAAGGACCTTGATTAGACTAATCTACATTATGACAATAACCTATCAGGTTTGACTTTGTTTTTGGAGACAGAGGTATCCCCCCGAATGCACACAGTACATGTACTTATAACTTTCGAGCCGTGTTGTCAGGACCTACAAAACCCTTGGCACTGCTTCACCCTGCAAGTACCTTTAGTTGGTTTGCTAAAATGCAGTTAATACTACTGTTTTGCACCAACCTTGCACCAGCATTTGATTTGATAACTTCTGACAGCAAAAGTGTCCATAGGTTTTTTTCTCCATAGAAAAACAACAACCCATATAACCCTCAGGATTTTTGTACTACTGTATCATGGCTAACTGTGATGGTAGTTTGTAAACTTATGCTGATGTCATAACCGGGTCCCGGCCAGGAAGTCTTATGGAATAAAAAGTATGATCATATAAAAGACAACAAAGCACAATTGCAAAAAAAGTTGAAAAAAATCAATAATGGGAACTATTTGTGTATATTCTTGTTGATTTTTCGTTAATCGAAACAGCCTGGTCCCAGTTTGGAAATGTGACCTCAGCATAAGCATGGAGTTGAAAGACGGACCTCCATGGCATACATTGTAAGGCAATGGATATGGGCTTATCAGATGTGTATTCATTTTGTGTCAACAAAAACTGACTGAAAGAAAGGTTTTTGGTAGTAGGTGTACTGAGCTCTCTTCTAAATACTTCAAGAAAAGGTTTCCCTGGAAATGACATTGTATCTAGTATTTCCATTAAATACCATTGAAATTGAAGGAACAGATTATACTTTGCCTGAGGTATGGGACATACATTACATGTATATGGGATTATCAGTAATGTGTTACGAATCCTTTAATTATTCGTGACCACCATCCTTTTGTCACTCACCTACCTACTATTGTATTATCATTTGTGTGTCAATGATACTATTATCATTCCTGAGCCAATGTATTTGCATAATCTTAGTCAAAAGCCAGTTTTCCGAGTGCAGTCATTATGGGATTGATGTGCAAGCCACAAAAAGGAGGTTTAAAGTCAAATTTTGAATTTCAAATCTCCTTGGCCAGACAAATAACAACAATATCGTCAGCACTCGGGACACAAGCTGAATTACAGCTTTGTGTCAATTGAATCAGCAGTTCTCCTCAAAAGCAGCAAAATTTTCTTGCAATGGTCTGCAGATTTGAGCAAAAATACTGTTTAGTGTTAGTACAAGCTTGATATGAAAACAAAAGTCTCTAACACCTTAGCTAGAGATCTTCTGACAGAATGCCATTCACTTAGCGTGAATTTCCTAAGACAATGTGGACCATTCCATTATCTACACGGACAGTCTTATAGTCAGTCAACTTTTGTAGGCAAAATTCCCAAACACACTGACATTTGAGGAAAGTAAACAAAAATGCCATGAACGTATGTCTGAATCAATCAGCTATGTCAACTTCTTGAGAAGGTAATTTTGGGATCTGTTTTGGTTACTAGAAGATTCTTCCAACAGTGACATGTTTGAAGATTAAAGATACTGACCTCCAAATTTTCCATGACTATCAGTAATATATATATATATATCCATGAATAAAAAAATGAACATCGTGGGTGATAGGCAAACAGTTAGCAGGACTTGAAAACTCCTTTTTTACCTTCGCCAAGAAGGTTATGTTTTCAGTAGCGTTTGTCTGTGTGTGGGTGGGTGTGTATGTGTGTGTGTGTGTGTGTGTGTGTGTGTGTGTGGTTTAGCAAGATAACTCGAGAAGCAGTGGATGGATTGGAATGAAACTTGGTAGGTGGGTAGGTCTTCATGAGACCTANATATATATATATATATATATATATATATATATATATATATATATATATATATATATAGATAGATAGATAGATAGATAGATAGATAGATATCCATGAATAAAAAAATGAACATCGTGGGTGATAGGCAAACAGTTAGCAGGACTTGAAAACTCCTTTTTTTGTGTATAAAGTTAGTCTTTTCTGTGTAGTAACATAAAATTACCTGCACCCTACAAATTTAACTTCCTATAGTCTGTTCTAACTACTAAGTGGCCCCTACCTGAATGGGATAACAATCCCATTTTGAATGATAATTGCTCAATCAGACTATTTCACACCAACTGGCAGAGTGTGAATAGGTTCTGGTTGGGCCATGGTGAGCTAGCGTTAGCCCAGTGGCCTATGAACCTTGGTCGATTTACATTTTTCACACCTTTTCCTTCAAATTTGTAGGCCACTGGCCTGAGCTTGGTTCAGCTGGGTTAGGTGATTTGAGGTGTGAAGCCCAGTGGGGGCCAGTGGCAGACCACTATTGTTGTTGTGGCAGGCCACTATTGTTGTTTGTACAGGCCAAGTGGTTTAATTGCAGCCCATTGATGGGCTATCAACAGACCACATGGTCTAGTGCATTTTCAATCAAACATATCTAATCCTATGAACATCACTGACTAATAATTTTTACATAACTACTATCATGATGAAGAGAGCTTTCAGATGATACCAAATTTGTAGGCAGAAATTTGATATTTCTGATGATTCCCGATTGCCTCTGTTTTTCCCAATTTAAATTGACCAGTGTTAGTTAAAGAATAAAGATCATTTCAAAGTTTTCAAAGTCAGGTATGTTTGATTTTTGCTGCGTCTAATTTTGTTGACACAGCATTACATGCTGTAATGGGTGATTTAGTTGTGACATTAGATGAAAGTAGTACTGTATTAAAAGCCTTATATTTAGGCTAACGCTACACAAACACACACTGCGCTACGCACCCCTGTACAATATAAACGTTGATTGACCAGCATTCATTGCGGTAAACAAACTGTGACGTAATAATGTGATAGGTCCATAAGCATGGTTTGAATAGCACGTCGGCAGAACGTACTGTGCCTGCACGAAACCCGTAATCTACTGTGCATGGCACTTTGGCAGAACGTCTCATTTAAGATCACATTGGCATATCGAAAGAGGACATCCTGTCTATAGTTTTCAAATGTTATGTGAGAAAAGATACCTTCTGCAACAGGGAAAATTCTGATGCAACGTCAACCAAACATCCAACAAAAAACGTGAAAAATCTGGGTTTGGCACAGGCACAGTACGTTCTGCCAACGTACTGTTTTGTAATGTTCATGAACTGTGTGCTGTGGGTAGTATGCCAAAGTTGAGAGCCCCTAAGACGTAAACAAAACAAGTTCAAATTTAGAACTTTTCTGGTCCAACACAAAAAGGTTCTCTCACCTAGAGCTTCCTAAGTAGACTGACCCAGTGAAGCAGTGTTGACGTCACACTTCAAAGAAGCCACGTGACAAGCTTCACTGGGTCAGTCTACTGAGGAAGACCAGAGTGACTGGTCTTTTTTGTGTTGGACCAAAAGTTTTAACTTAAAACATGTAACTACCAACACATATGAACTTTCATGATAGTATAAACAAAACAAGTTTGGACATGTATATTAAGACATTAGAACTGTTTACGAGTTAGGGGCCTCCACCTTTGCACATATATGTGTGTAGTGTGTGGCTTACCACATGATAAGATGCACCAGAGTAGACCAGTCCAATCTAAAATAGAAGTAGACAGTATCATTTTGGAAACTGTTGTATTTGATTTTTGAAAACTGAAGTGAACCAGTTATTATCATTACTGTTAGATCTTCAGTTTGATTGAACGTGTGAATGTGTATTTACTTTCGTAACCATTAAATGTATGCAATTGATAGTTAGTATTATTTTGTATGTAATAAGGGAACTTACCCTCAGTCCCATAGGTGACATGTTCTCTGGCTGTAGAAAAAAAGAATGTCCACATTGAGTTTCAACATAAAGTTTACATCACAAAACGTCATGCATTTCGTAAATCTAAACTAGTAATCAAGAATACAAGATGATTTTAGACATCATGTAATATTACCAACCACAAAGTCTAAATATGATTTTTCACGTCACATAGTACTGTTGCAGTTACTGGAACAGTAAGTAGTCTTTAATACATGTTTACATTTTCTTCCTATACATTGTACTTTATGATGTCTTTATCATCTCACGTTTGACATCAGGTCTACTTCTACGTCAGGTTTGTCTCCCTTTCTCCTACCCGTTGTAAGATTACAGCTACCTTCTGTAGGTGCAACTTCTTGGTTTTGTCACAGTTGACACCAGTCCTACACCTATACTTTTTTGTTCCCCTACCTATTGTGAGCTATATTTCGTACCTTCTGTAGATGTAGCTGTGTCTGTAGCTCGCTCTGGTGCTGTCTGGCCAGGTCCTCCTCCTGCTGACGAAAGTGTTGCCGTAACAACTCCAGCTGCATGGGGCGGAAAAACACAACCCAAAATTTACTCTGACGGCACAAGTTGTTAAGAGCAACCCACCAACCATCTCATATAATTATAAATAAAGAAAATATAGCAAAAACTCCTTTTCGTTGGCCAGCAAGTGCAAGGACTTCTGGCATCCAAAGCAACTTATGTGGAACTGGCAGCGAAAGTAAATGAAATTACAGTATGACACACTTCGTGAGTAACTGATGAAACATGAAGACAGCTGAAAAAATTGGGTGAGTTTTCATTATGGTGTTAGAACAATGAATTTTGTTGTCACTCAGAGAGCATGTTTGGTCAAACTACGCATCTAAATATGGTATCTTCAATATGGTATTCCATGGGCTGACTGGCTAGGAAGGAGACCGGTCTATGTTGAAGAAAACCCAGTTTATAAGTGTAAGGAGGAAGAAACCACCATTTCACAGAAACACGGCACACAGAAAGCAAGTTTTTTTCAAGAATGAGTACCTTGAACATTGTCAGTAAAATATGGCCTCAGCAAAATAATATATTATTAAGTAGAGCTAAAGATATGTGCATGTACCAAATTCACTTTAGAAAAAAAATAAACCTTTGCATATTCAAAAAATATATATAATTCAATGTACTTGAAACTGGTTTAATTTGTTTTTGTGGTTTCTGCGAATGCAACACTAGAGTACAGTAACTGTACTAAAGAATTGTTCCAAATGTTCCAATTGTTTTTCACAAAAAGAAACAATCTGAGATTCAAACACCTGACAAAATCAAATTTGTTACTTCCAACTAACATGCACACTTCTTTCACTTATAGTTATCAAAATAGCTAAACAAGGGAATGTAGCAATGTAGTGACCAACACAAAAATAAGAACTCTACTAAATGGATGTAAAAGTCAGAGCAACACAACAGTTACTAGAGAATAACAGCATGAAAACTTACTTTAAGCCCCAACCCATAGCAGTTCTGTCAAAGTTAAAGAAAATATGTTTAAACGGTACGATGTCATGAAGTAAGAAAAGAACTTTCTTGTTTAATTCTTGCACAAATAAGAACATATTGAATGAATGGATTAGACTTCTAGAAATAACAAAATGTTGGTGTCAAATTCTGGAAAGTTTAAATACAAGTTAGAGATTTTCCATTTCATCTTAACTTAAAATTTCAGATAATGAAATCTTGAAAAAGAAATCTCAAAATCACTTTGAGCCCATTCCATGTCACTAAGAGGATTTAACTAGAATTTGAAAATCCCTAGTGTATTTCATATTGAAATAACAAATTGTCTTTAAAAGCATGAATTTCCCTCTTTGAACTTTGAAGAACACTCTTTGACTAATTTGCATTGTCCTTCTTTCCTTGTCTCCTTTTGGACTTTCAAAAAATTTGTCCTCACTTATTTGCATAATCAATTAATAGTTTGTATTATGAACCTGCCTTTCTGACAACTCTCTAGTGTCACTGACGAAAGGTAGTGGATTCCACCTGAAACATCTGACCGTTTCCAAAATCATATCCAGTCACGGAGGCGGTGGATTGCTCGTTCCTTGAAAAAGACTGGAGTTGTACAGTCAAAAATTTGGGTGAGTCCAATTTTTGTTGTGTTGGAAATTACAGTTTAAACTTGCTGCATAATCATATCCAGTTGCTTGAGTTTTTTTTCAAACTGTTATCAAAATTTTGACCCAAAAACATTTTTTTGAAATCTCTAAACATCCAAACTTTCCAGAATTTGACACGTTTTGTATTACCTTCTGGAGGTGCAGATGTTGCTGCAGTTCCGCCTGGTGCTGCCGGGCGAGCTGCTCCTCTTGCTGTCTGAAGTGTTGGTGCAGGAGTTCCCGCTGTAGAGCCTGCTGCTGCTTGATGTAGTTCAGCCTGCAGTAGTAGAAAAAGTTCTGTATCTGTAACTGTATCTGTATAGTCTCTGCGATACTTCTAGGAAAGAATGAATTCTTGAACATCTCAATCCTTGGTTGATAACTCTGGTACTTGAAGGCATGGCTATTTCTTGTTCTCTTCTGGGCTGGTATTACAAAATTAATGTAGGTACTTAGTAGTTGGGACTTCCACATCATGCATACTCTTTTTATTTCCTTGACGCTAGCACCTCTTTCAGTTTCAAAGTTTAAGGACCATACACCTGATGAAGGTTGACGAGCTCGACCAAAAATTTATTGTGAGTTCCCTTATGTATTGGAACTAAGCTTAAACTTTGCAACTATGGATTCTACCAACACAGATGAGCTTTCATTTGAATATTAGTGGTAGAAATACTTCTTTACTTTCGCCAAGAAGGTTAGTCCAATCAGTTTCCAGTTCCAATCCTAACCATCATGTGTTAGAAATCCTTTTTTAAGTGTGTTACTACATTGCAGAATGTCACCTAAAATTTTTGCCAATGTGCAATTTTGCACGTACCTGAAAAAAAGTATTTCGAGCGCTTACACACTATAACAATAACTAACTAACTGACCTATCCTCGACTTCCCCGCCGGCCGTGACTTGTTGCTCGCGCCCGTCGATCACCATCCCCTCCGGAATGATCCGCGGCCCGGGCTCGCCTGCCGGAGCCAGAAAACGAACATTTGACCCTTCGAAGGGGGGAGAGGGGTCAAATGAGGGAAAACATGCAGGCATTAGTACAGCACACATCATGATTAGACATGCATTAAAGGCCTAAGAAAAAAAATGTTGTGTTAAACTTTCCTGTTTCATTCTTTTTATATTTCAGTCCATACCATGGTATGGATGAAATATATTGTGTTCTCTGATGTTTCTTCTCCTTCTCCTCCTTCTCCTCCTGCCAAACAGTCAAAGGGATTCAACTCCGCCATCATTCAGCCAAATGACTTGAAATTTGTCATGGAGGTAGAGTGGGCCAATACCCCCAGGCGTTTTTTTCATTTTTTTGATACATGCCTTTGAAAAATTTTAAAGAAGGTTTTTTGGGGCATTTTTCGCCAAAAAATGGATTTTTGGATCCTGAGCCCTGGTTTTACAACCAAATAATCTGAAATTCGGTATAAGGGTACCTTGAACATGTGTCTACAGAATAGCAGTCACATATTTGGCATACACCACTTCCAAATGACTCATTTGGGGGACTTTAATGGCTATTTTCAGCAAAAAAAAGGGCCAAAAGTGCTATACCCGTTCCATGTTCTATCTAAAGAATACCCGTTCCATCTGCCGTTGGCCATGGAACACGTGTTCCATTGCGGGTTACCTGAGGTCACATTGCACGTAAGTCGTGCCTAATGACCCACACATTCAATTTTATGTGCCTAAGACCTTCAAAATGTATGAAATCTAATCCTTGTTAGTATTTGCATACCTGTAATATGATTAGTAAAGCTTTCGAGATTCAATGTGCTTGTTCTTGCATCTTTGTTCTCAATTACATAGCTACTATATAATTCATTTATTTGAGAATCTTTGCCAGTTTTACACTAGGGTAAGTTTGGAATAGTCCACTTTTGCGTGGGAGGGAGATGGACTGAAATATGCTGTATTTGCTCCCAAGCAAATGTCGGCCTCTCTAGTTTTTCTTATTTTTTTTATGAGACTTTGGCTAGTGATTCAACCTGTGATCCAACTTATACAGTTTAACAAAGTAAAACTTGCATGAGGACACTTCTATTTTCAATGTCAATGTTGGAAAACCGATTTATCACTCAGGTGTTAGATCATAGAGCTAGAAATGGTCGACTAGCTTGAAATATTTGTCCATTGCAGGGGTCAGCCCAAAAAAAGGCTAGGAAAAGCTCTTTTTTCTAGGGTCAGTCGGGAAACAGCAAACACAACTAATCTATTTTAGATCACTCAATACAAAGATTATATCAGAAAATCAAAGATTTAATATGTAACTACACTCACAACATGCAGAAGTGAAAATCAAATTAATTGTCTTGTTTGAATTCTTCAGACACAACAAAACTCCCATACAGTATACATACATTGCACCTTGTACATACATATTTGATACAACATTAAGACCAATATCAAAATGATGAGAATAAAGATTTTAGAAGTACAGTAACGATTATCAAAATGGGACAAGAATTATAAGCAAATCAGCATAAAGAACTGTGTTACAATATCTCTTTTATAGACCGATTTAAAATAAAATGTACGGTGTTAAAAAACACAACCCTTACCTGGATGCTCTGGGCCCTCCATTGTAGTACTAGGTCAGCCAAGAGTTTGGCGTGTCTCTTATTTCTCTAACAAGCCAGTGTATAGGCGTGTATCTTCCCAATTGCAGAAGGGTTGCCAGTGTAAGTCCAGGCTTGCTTGCTTGAGTAATGTTCAACAAAGTTTTCTTAGTGTTACAAAGATGTTGCCAGTCCAGTTTTGCTAACTACTCTGCAAACGGTCGAGATGCGATGTCTGATCCGACTTTGCTAACTACCGTGGTCAGGTTCAAGTTGAAGGAATGCCAGCGTGAACGTGTGAAGACTTTAGCTGCTAACTACCACAGGGGAGGGTGCTAGCTACCGCGAAACAACTGCACAGTACTCTCCAAGTCTGTTCACCGCAGGAGAACGGTTCGTAGCAACTCCAGGTCCGCTTGGAAATGTTGTCGAATGATCCTGATGGAGGGTCGAACGTGGTAAAGGTCCAGCCAGATGCTGACGGGGTTTCTTTCTGCACGGAAAAAAAAAAAGAACAAACAAACCATGAGACTAGGAAAATAAGCACTGTGTGACGAGGGTTGTGCTTGCTGCCAAGTTGGTCAAATGTATAGTATTGGCCCCATAACTCACCATAGCTATACTGTACATTTTATCCATAAATTACACTACAATGTACTTCAATGAACGAACAGCATTGTCTTTCTTATACATATGAACAATAGGTTGAAACATGTTTTTTAGTAATGCTAGAATTGTGAATTTTACATCAAAAAAGTAAAATAGCAGCATATCATAATGATATGTTATTATTAGTATTAATCAATAAGTATACACAGTTACACAATGGGGGTAACATGACACATCATTTTTTACAAACGATGTCAAACTTAAAAATGATACATTATATCACTAAAATCACCATAATACAGATACCATATGTGAAATGATATAGTTACATAGAACACACATGCATGCATATCAACAAATATTATAAGAATAAAACTAATTTTGTAGCATAATATGATAAGGATTCCTACTGAATTACATGTATGTGAGCGCCGGTGGTAAATGCGAGTGCATGGCATGACTGTCGATAATTGTGTTTAAACTAGTTCATACGCTGATCAAAGTCCACTTTACACGTAATCACAGCAGACAATATCGTGTATATAAAATACAGTAGCCAGAGTCGTGGTAATTGTGTTGGGAAAGTGTACCGTAAATTCATCTATTTTCACAGGGAGTTTATTTCACAGTATGAGGTTTTTGACAATTCCATAATATACTTAGGCCACACCAATTTAATTTGTTGGTTCTCGGATTTCTTTTAAATATGGTTAACTGCAAAAACCTAATGAAAGCAAAGTCTGAGGACCTGGTTGATGCCTCTGTGGACTCAGTTTTATGTAGGAAATAAAGCCATATTCAAGTTTTCTTCCTAGCTCTCCCATTTTATGATGTCTGCTTGCTATCTTTTGAACTAAAAATGTCAGAGAACCAACAAAACGAATTGGTGTGGCCTTAGAAATACAGTAGAAACATATACATGTAGTGGGGGTGTCATGATTTTGATGATATGGCCACCTTGAAAACCACAAAAATAAACATATGAAAAGAAGTGGCTGCTAGAACTTAAAATACCGTGAATATTTTAAGATTTACAGTTTCTACTTGAATTCATTAAGCATTCTACAACTCAATTCTTACGATTTCTGCCCTTGGAAAAGGGCCTTTACTAGGCAGATATCCTCACTCGACTCAGGTGAAATTGAGTACACCTAGCATCAGTTAGGGACATCCTCTCAGATAGGACATAAAGCCAGGTCAAGTGTTAGAGGAGAGCCACAAGTCAAGCGTGTTAAAGAACCCACCACACTTATCAAAAAGAGCAGGGGTCCTTCCTGGTTGAAACCTTACAGTCTGGTCTCAGGTTTGACAACTTGAAAAGGTGATAGTCACCTGTACCTGTTATGTCAATTCTTCCACAAGTCAACTGTGTTATTATGTCTCCATGAATAAATTTGTGACAACATTTTGTTGACTGTCTCAACCTCCTTTGTTGACTATGCGGTAACAACATTACCTTCTGAGAAGACCTCAGACAGAACGCTGATGTTTCTTAAGATACGAAACAAAAGGAAAGCCGATAGTATTGTTTGATCTATGCATGACTGGTAGGTCAAACTCTCAAAGGGACACAGCCTTATAAAAGGACTTGGTATACAGAAAGCTGCTTTGGACAATGTTCATACATAACACTCACAACAGTAAGTTAGTTACTGTTTTTCACACCACAAATACTCACTTATTTATGGTCATTAAATGGCAGACTTGCTTGTAAACTAGACCAGGTCATTGACCCTGTTCACGATAATTGAAGTTGTTTATAAACATAAGAATTGGGGTCAGACTGTTGACACCTGTTAGCAACGTTTCAAACTCAGACAAAACAGCTATAACATGCACAACCTTGTTTTGCTTGTTCAAGCAATACAAAATACATGCCTGAAAATACCTAAAAATAATTCATATTCCAATTTAATGCTTATTGTACAGGCTAAAACAGTTCAAACTTTTGTTTTATGAGCAATAATATATTATGCAGCACCATGCTAAGACTTAGACTACGTCTAGTATCAAAGCTATACAAGACAATAAACATAAGTAAAATCAAACAAAATAATTAATGGGTAACTTTATACCATATCTATCCTAAAATTCCATCAGTTTCCCTTTGTTTAACTACCAAAAAAAAAGAATAACTCATACCTTCCTGAGTAACCCTGCCCATACACAAACTGACTCCTTGAGCAAAAATACTTGACCTCCAGTGCTACAGCACAGTCGGGCCCCCAAGCAAAATGTCCCCCTCCCTTTTTCACAGAAGCAACTCTTACGTCCCACTTATGACGACCTTCAGAACTTCATTAAAATGTCCTTGGCCAAGAAAAAAAAATCGGACGTCAAGAACAAATTTAAACCGGAAAAAGGGTGGTGATAACACAGTGATTAACACACAAACAGAAGTGGTACAATAACACAAGTGACCCAAAGCCCTCTCGGCATTGTGCTCAATGGTCCGATGACGTCAACTGTAATAGCCACAGGCTAACTGCTGTGTACCAGATTGCTACAAGTATTGAAAGATGGGACGTTGGGTCAACTGCATGACGACAATGGGAAATATCAGGACCTAAGTATTTGGAGTAGAGGGATTTAAAAAAGATCGAGCTATTTTGGAACTTATAGATCGAAATGATTGTCCTCCGAACTAATTCTGATACACAGGTGACTCAAAAACATTCATGTTTCAAATTCATAAATACAAATTTGTTTACCTGTGAAGTTTAATATACAGTAAATTCATTTATTTTTGCAGGGACATTTCAAGAGTTATTGTACCTTTAGGCAACAAAGCAAGAAAGCTGAATTAATTGTGAAAAATTTTTTCATGATCAAAACATTACAAATCTACACATGGTATATCTTTAAATAGTCTTGAATGTTTTTATTTCTTTTTAAACAACCTTCGGTGAAATTCTTTCCTCAGACTTTCTAACCACCAATTATCATGCATCGTTTCTGGTCTACTGCTAATTAGTCTCATTAGCCAGACAATGATTAATGAACCTGTCAAATAGACCGGAAACCAGTGTGTACATATTGACCTTTTTGCTGTAGAATAATCACAGAAACCATAACATGACATTAGCTATACAAATTGAGACTGACATTTTGAATGTTTAGGCTCAACTTCTCTTCTATAACCTTCATACATATTCAAATGTCCTAATCTGACAGAGTAATGTAGATATAAAATATACAAATATTTATATATAATCTGAACTGAACCAAGTGCAAACCAGCAAGAAGAGACCACGTCTAGCAATACATTAGACATTAAACAAGGACAACAACAACAAGATACTATTACTACACAGTAGCTGTACCAGATTCAAACATTACCTTTGTATGACGTAAAAGAATAAACCTGCTACTGGTAAACAACCTATTGAAAGGGCAGGTCAGCAACCTGAGGTGAACAAAACCTTTTTTTTTTCAACCAATGACGTCACAATACGCCCACAGACTGCTGGGGGATTTTCCACGATCCGCCAACACAAAAACAAGTCCCAACAAGCAACATGCAACTAGCGAATGTCTAACTTATACTTGCCAGGTGTGTAACAAACCAACCACTCTGTTTCAATGGCCATGTTTGTAACAAGTAAACCCATGTAAACGGATACATGAACAAACGACACACCTGTATCAAAATTCAACCTGCAGGACACTTTTGTGTACTAAAAGCTACAAAATTACATAACATCAAGTATGGTTGCCAGACAAAAAGCTTTAAATATAAGCTACAATAACATAAAGTTTTACTAAAAGTTAAAACAAAACCTACCGCTTTTCATCTGAAGCGACATCCATAGCTAGAAGCCAGTGACCACATGGCACGCAAGTTAGGGACCTAACCAAGCACCGCTAGGGTCAAATGGGTCAACGACCTTCAATGCCCCTGTTGGTATCTAATGGCTCACATATCAGTAACCAGTTCTGACGTCACTCCATTGTTTAAACCAGGAAGCCCAGCTGAATCTGTAATCTGAACGCCGATTGGAGAGCTTTTGAAACCATTGTACGGTTGACCAACCAGGGAAAGAAATATCCAACTGCAACAATGATCTTGTAGCAAGCTTTGATTACATCAAAAATCGCTGGTGAAAATTTCAAAAGTCCACAGGAAGTCCAGTTGAAACAGCTGAAATCTGACCATCGAAAGCAGAGCTTTTGTAACCGAAGATCTTACAGCAAGCTTTCATGAAATCAAACTGCTAGTGGAAAAATTCTTAGTTCATATATTATAACAAGTTGAAACAGATTTTTGGACCAATGAGTGACATTAAACCAACCAAGGTAAGAAACGTCTCTCTCCAAGCAGAGGTTTTACAAGTGGCATGGTGTTTCCAGCCCTGCATTACACGGTGTACGTGAATGACCTTAAGAACGTTCACCCCAAAATGCTGTACCTCAATGATCATCTCAGTCTGATGCAATACACTGTACACGCCCTAGCAAATCAGGGCTGGAAATACTGGGTGCATGTGCACCTTAGTGCACCCAAATTTGGAGCTACGCACCCAATTTTTGGCACTCCAATATTTTCTTAGGTATGTAAAGATGCTAAATGAACAGTAGTATACAGCATATTCTTTATATCTAAGGGTAAAAAAATTTAAAAAATCATTGTTATAGAACATTTATTTGGAAATGAAACATAATTAGTTTTTGCTGATATTCTACTTATATGGTGCACTCAAAAACTTTTTTGTGCACAAAATTTTTTAGGTTGGGTGCATCCGAGAAATGAATTTCGAGCCTGCAAAGTATTCAAACTCCAAATAAAAAATTGAAAAGCTTCTCCAGCTTGCATGTAGATAACATCTTTGGCCTTTGCTCGCACATCTAGGAACATGCTTGAATTTTCCGAGTACCATACACCAATTTAGCCTCAACCTCTGACCATATGTACCGAGATGACTTTAACAGTTTAAGTGTCGTTGCCCCAACATTTGCATAACAATCGAGGGATGCTACGAGGCATTTAATCATGTAGAAAATTCGCTCTAACTCATTACCACGAAAAAATCGCTTCCCCGAACCTGAAATTACGTTCTCAGTCTTAGCTTCAACCTTTGACCATATGAACTGAAATGACTTGAACAGTTTAAGCTAGTATCGTTGCCCCAACATTTGCATAACAATTGAGGGATGCTACGAGGTAAATCATGTAGAAAATTCGCTAACTCATTACCACGAAAAAATCGCTTCCCCGAACCTGAAATTACCTTCCCAGTCGCAGATAGCAATCAGACGTTGACAGGAAATAAATCGAGCGCTACTCTTTGGGGTACAAACGAAGCATCCATGCAATAAAGGCTAAAAATAGACTGAAATAATCTCGGAGAAGCCCCATTACCCACCTGGGACAACAGACGGTAGAACCTTGAACAAACAAGTCTGAACAGGTGACAATGGGAGAATGCCTGGCATTGTTTGAGCTATTCTCAGCATTTCGACACCCACCTTTTAATCCTTTTTCTACACCTGGAGATGACAAACAATGCACTTTGGACACGCCTATGTGTATATCTGTACATTCTCCTTAGGGCTGTATGTGTATATGTCTGTATGCTGAAAATACATACACATACACTGTATCTGTGGGCTGAAAATATTTTGGGTACAAAAATAAAGCCAAGACCAAAGTTTACCAGAGTTCAAGCTTGGGTACAAAGGTCATAATTGTACATTCAGCACAAGAAGTTCATAAACTTATATTTCATCAGAAAAATATATGACAATCCTATAACTTTCCGCCTCTAAACTGCATACATATATGTACCAGTCTCCAAATTTTTTTAAAAATTTCGTGGCATTCCTAGAACATTCAAAGCCTTGTACCTCTTCTAAAACATTTAAATGGCATTTTCATAGCATAGAACATTCAGTAAATCAGTGCCTCTCTTAAAACATAAAAAATTCCATGGCATGCCTGCAATATCTAATGTCTAAAAAAAAAGTTCCTCTCCTAGAACATTAAAAATTCCAATTGGCATTCCTGTGTCTAAACTTCATCCTATACCTCTTCAGAAGCCCTGAAAATTCCATGGAATTCCTGAAACAATGATTTAAGCCCTCTGCCTTCAGTGGAAGGAAAAGACATCTGTTTTTCCTGACTCTCTCCGACCTTTATGAATCCATTAATCCCTGCCAAAGATAGTGCATGTTTTCCTCTCTCTAAACCCAAACAGACTTTCGCCAGTCAGCTATTTTCTTTCACGCCAAATCCAAGAATAGAAACCATAACATGTAGGCACTCCAAATAAGGCGTAAACTTAAAGTATCCAGGGTAAGAATCTTTAAGAACAGATCAGGCTTATCATAGTCAGTCTTAACCTCACATCTAACATTTTATATTAGACTTAATAATAAATTAAACTCTGTTAACAACTATGTTACCAATATCATAAGCAAGAAAACGATAGTAACTTTCAAATCTTCAAGACATAAATAACTCTAAAACCTGCACAGACTTCAAGAAAGAAGCTGTAGTCCTTCAAGGAGCTTTAAGAGTGTCAGACTTACTTCCTCATTAAACAATAAACAACTCTGTTACCAATATTATAAACAAGACAGCTATAGTACCTGAAGAATGTTTCAAATCTACAAGACATGAATGTCTCCTAAAACCTCAAGTTTCCTTCAACCTCAAATAAACTTCAAGTTTCCAGGGTAAGAATTTTTAAGCTTTAAGAACCTCTACCTTATTTTCAAATCTAACTATTAACAACTATGTTACCAATATTATAAAGAAGAAAGCGATAGTACCTGAGGAAACTTTTAAATCTTCAAGACCTGCACAGACTTCCTTAACAGCCTGGCCGTCTTCAAGACAGAAGCTGGAGTCCTTCAAGGAGATTTAATAATACTGTATCAGACTTACTTCCTCATCTAATAATAAACAACTATTTTACCAATCTTACAAACAAGGAAGCTACCTGAAGAAACTTTCAAATCTTCAAGACCTGCACAGACTTCCCAAACAGCCTGGTCGTCTTCAAGACAGAAGCTGGAGTCCTTTAAGGAGCTGGCGGACCCCCACTAAGACCCGGCCAGGTCTTAGGAGTCAAAATATTAGCGAGGACGCCTTAGGTCTCCTAGCAATGAATGCTGGGGTACGATCGCGGGGACAAAACATGTGCATTGTTGTTCTGCTGGTGAAGGACCCAGGCATTTGGCAGGAGGGCAGAGGGCTATATGGATCAACCAAGTGTCAATAATCCTCACATAGTCATCACTTATTCTGTCAGAAGATTCCTTAGAAAACAACTTTTTCAGTGCTCTGCAATATTGCAGAAGAGTCAAAATTTTGTTCTGCAATTTGAAAATACTTGCTGCAAATACACAAGCCTCCATACTACAACCTTCTCAAACCAGTAATATCTTTTTTACATCATATATAGCTTTGTAAATCTGTAGCATTACTGAAATTCTTTTAAGTTTAATCTATCACTCTTTTTAATTTCAGACTTTGGGGTGTCTTGTTGTCTGTCCTTGGGGCCAGAGAGTTCTAGTTTGCTAAATTGAAAACTATTAAATCTGGAGCCTATTTTTCCTTCTGCAAAATTGCAGATTGTATAAATTTTTCTTCTGCAATCTTGAAAATCTATCTGCAGATTGCAGACTGCAGACAGGTATTTCGAACACTGGGTAAGACTTCTTCTTGACGATTCTGAGATGTTTACCTTTAAAGGAATTCCAAAGTCCCCAATTTGAAATCAGGGATCGGAGCACAAGTTTAAAGGCCTTGAGAGCATGTAAGAGACGGATATGATTTCAGTTTACATAACAAAATATTACACAACAAATTCTGTCCTTGAAACAAGTAAGTGTTGTTAAAATTGTACCTAACTACAAGAATAAATAACATAGCATGCAATACATGCACTAGCTTTCAGTACCAATTATTTTATCATTAGAATATCATCATATCAATTAATGTACATTATAATCAGACACAGAAATAAAACTAAAATTCAACCTGCCTTATAATCTTTCCCAGCTATTTTTATCAGTGATTTTAGAGAGTAATCTTTTAAACACCTATGTAAAGCTCTAACCGTAGGGTTATTTTTGAGCCAGCTTTTCTCTGCTATAAATAACATCCAACCTGCTGGAACAAATTGAGACGTATTTGAACACCACCAGTACATGTGACGCTCAATACTAACTCAATCAATAGATGTAAAAGATAGGAGCCATTCCAGAAAACACAATATACTCTCCAGGGATAGGTTAGCTCTGTTTTGGATTTTTTTTCTTCTTTTTTTAGGCATTTTTATCATCATTCCACAGTGATGTTCACTCAAATTAACCTTCTCCCTACTGACTACTCCAGTAAGCTAAAGAAATCAAAGCCTTCCTTTCACAGCAACAAGAAGAATATCTTTAAATGGCAGTAAAATATTGTTCACTAATATTACAATTGTCAAACACAAAGAAAAAGGCATTGTCTAACGTATATACATCATACTTTTACCGTGCAATTATTCAAGGCATATACGACACTGACCCTAATTCACAGGTTACTTTACATCTAAATCCATATACAACACTGTTACACCAAATCAAAGCACAATCAGATCTATTTTTCCTACTATATCATCTCTCAAATTATCAACACTGTCCTCTTTTTTAGAGAGAAAGTCATAAATAGTGGAACCAATCTTACCAAAAGGAGAAAATACAGCGTTACAAACTGCTAGATTGTCACAGGTGAAAAATGCAGTGTCCCTAGTACCTTGTCATCTCCTAAATAATACAGAACCACCAGGTCCAAATCCTTCTCCCTTCGAAGCACTTTAACATTTAGATGTCACAAGCATATCTAGTTACATACATGACAAATGGAATAACAAGAAACAACAAATTACCTTTGGAAAAAACACCGTACAGCCTTTGAGCAATTATCCGTTTCGAAAAATGCCGTCCGTTACGAAAGCTAGTATTTGTGATAATAATATTTCATCGACTGCGCTTTGAAATAAGGTGGCATTATTTCACGGCAAACACACTAAAGAATACCGTCCGCGGCGCATCTAGAAAGAGTAATATCCGGCACAATGCAATCTGAATTTCAAATGTAGTACCGGGCATGCTATATCACCTTCCCAAGCTTGGCGGCTTCTTGCGCAAATGCGGGGTCTAAAAATAGCGGGAGCAATCTTTCTGTAATACCTGTCCTTCTGGGAGACCACCTGAGGGGTTTTGTAGCTCCTTGCAGCTCTGCAAGGCAGTGACTTAAAGCCTAGGAAAAAATAATGTTGTGTTTCCCGTTTCAGTTCTGAAAAAATTAGGGTCGGTAGGTAGGGATTATCTTTTTCTTTCTAAATTTCTTTCTTTCTCTATTAAACTTTGGCGATCTCTACTCTACTGATCCAACTTATACAAGACAGTTTATGAAAGTAAAACTTGCATGAGGACACTTATATTTTCAATGTCAATGTTGGAAAACCGACTGTACAATGTTTCATCACTCAGGTGTCAGGTTATGGAGCTAGAAAAGGTTGATCAGCTCAAAATGTTTATGTCCCTTGCAGGGGACCATAAAAAAAGTTAACCTGGACACACGTTTCGCAAACAACTTAATCACAGTTTTTTGTTTCTCTTATATTATATATTATCAAGAGTCTTAATTCTGGCATCTTTCAACATTATAATTAGCAATTTATATTTCATATTGTTTACAGTAATGTATTTTAAAGTTCTGAGTTCACTATTTCACCAATGAAAAACAGTGTCACCTGCAAAGAATACAGTATTTTTACCACACCAACAAATATTACAATTCATGATTGTCCTAATTTGGAGTCAGCATTTGAATGAATGCCTGCTACCACCTGCATACACACATAAAACACCTTTTCAATCCTAACCGGCATCATATAAATAATAAATTATTACATTATATATATAGATACACCTTCCAACAAAAGAATGGGACGAAAAAAGGGGACGCCGCAACATCACCATATAAGTCCATGAAATCATACCAGCCTATACAAAATGCAGTCATACAGCGTTATTTAAAAAGTCATGCTGCCTTTTGGGCCCCTTACAATGCTTCAGATCAAAGAGTCTATTTTTACCAGCACTCTCGCTCCATGAGGTCTTGTTTTTTACACAATCTCAAAACGTCTGTTCCAAGCCGAAACTACGTTGCCTTTAATGGTGATGCGTTAGTCCTAATGCGTTAGTCTAAATTTACCTCTGCTATTGGCTTTAATAGCATTCATTTGCGTACAAAAGTCACCTGTGCCCAGTGTTGTTAGGATTAAGGATACACACAAATAATCGGGCTATTAATAGAGATAGACGTACCAGGCAGCTAACGACATTTCAAATCCTTTTATGTAAGAAGGTTCGGTGGGCTTGAACATATTAAATCTAATAGATAAAATGAAAAATACCTTTCTATAGTCAATATTTACAATAACAGTTATATCAAAAATCAACAAAAAAAGGTTTACCAATCACCATGTATGAACAATGGTCAACACATACATCTAGTATTTTAAAATATCTATAAAAGCTTAATAAGGTACTAGAAGTCCTCTTTTCTTTTTACTTTAGGATCCTACAAATTTATTTATACCAAATATGTGGTAGAACTTACTGAAGAATCAATTTCTTTGTTCTGTAAACTGCCAAAAGCTTTATTTACTTCAAGGTACAGAAGTATTGTTTTGGGTGGCTGAGCTGTGGGTTTGTGTGTGTGTGTTTGTCTGGACAGTGCAGGTTGACAGCATGTGAATGGGGGGAAGATTGACAGGCAGAATGACAGGTCAAAAGTCAGACACAGGAAACAGGGTGAACTTGAAGGTCATTTGTTCTAGTCAAATACTGTTTCTACAAATGTGAGAATTATGTTCACTTCTCTAACCTTAGCTTTATACCTTCTATCCTGTTTTTATACACAGCCTAAAATAGCCCAAGACGATGTTGAAAAGTAGTAGACAGAAGTAAACAACTTGAAATTTGCAGAGCTATCAGCTACATAAAGGCCAACAACACACAAAAGTGCAGGGCAGAGCACAATATCAACATACACTTGGCTCTCTGACGCACTTCCTATAAAAAAATCTGTGCAGAATACACCCACACAGTGACATATTTGATGAGCATTTTACAAACACACACAAGAAGATGGTGGAAATTACTTATGATATGTCTTGGGAGAAAGAACTCAAATTGATTTTTCTCAAGCCGATTCGAAATCTTTTGTAAAAATAAACCTCCATTTTCACATAAACTGATATATCAGTTGATATAAGGAACAGGAGGTTTATTTTTGGAAGAGTTTTTGGAAGTACCCCCAGCTAAATATAATTGTTTTATCTGATCATGATAAGAGGAAAGAAGATCTGGTGTATACTACTTTCTAGGTCAACTTTTATCACCAAGATATTCTTATACCATAAATCGTGAAATTTTCACAGCCATTTTACTTTGCATTTTTGTGATGTCTTTTTAGTGTCAGAAACATGTGTTTTGTATTTCTATGTACTACAGTTATGTTTTAACCACAAATGATTGTACTTATAAATTTAAAGCAATTACAGTAGTCAAAGAGACTGTATTACATGTACATTAGCCAGTGTTATCAAACTAATCATATGAAAGCAGACAAGTGTTTCGTATTTCAATGTACTACAGAAATGTTTCAACTATGAACACTAAGAAATCCTTTTTCCCAACAAATTTCAAACGCATTTACACATTTACAGTAGTCAAAGAGAGTGTATTATTACATCAGCCAGTGTCATCAAACTAATCACATGAAAGCAGACAAGTGTTCCGCATTTCAATGTACTACAGAAAGAAATGTTTTAACTATGAACACTAAGAAATCCTCTTTTTCCCAACAAACTACAAATTAAAACCACCGTCAAATTGAACGCATTTACACATTTACAGTAGTCAAAGAGAGTGTATTATTACATCAGACAGTGTTATCAAACTAATTACATGAAAGCAGACAAGACTTTAGTGTTTCGTATTTCAATGTACTACAGAAATGTTTCAACACTAAATGTTTCAACTATCCTCTTTTTCCCAACAAATTACAAAAGAAAACCACAGCGCAATCAAAATCATTTACAGTAGTCAAATACAGTCAAACATCAGCCAGTGTTATCAAACTAATCACATGAAAGCTGACAAGTGTTTCAGATTGTCTCTACTCGGCTTTCCCCGCCGCAAACTGTGGCCTCAGCGTCGACGGCACGTTTATTTCAGGGAGCTCGCAATCACTCTTGACAAGCGTTCGCCAAAAGCGGCCCGAATCACTCATCCTTGGAAGCAATTTCGAGCCGGTTCTATTTTTGGGTTTCTGGCTCTGTGGAGGATGATGGTTCATCGCTGTGCTCGGCGGTGGTTGGTTGGAATCTTAGCTTACCTGAGCGCGTGGCTGGGGCACTGGTGGAATACAAATGAACCTGGAGAGTTACTGTACATTTTTAAGGCCACTTCAAAGTATCTTTGTTATATTGGTTCTAATTATAACATGTTTACCAGCTACCTAACGAATACAGAAACTGTTAGTTCATTAGTGTATTTTTATTCGGTAGTAGAGTTTGAAGAGTATCAGAATACAGGACACTTTCCTGGTAAAATGTGTGGAATAGAGTAATAAGATCAATTTTGGAAGAATGTCTCATAAAATACTGGAAACTCTGACATTTGCAAGACTTTCAGTGATTTTCTAAGATATTTCAAGCCTTCAATCCTCCCCCTAGCATGAACAATGGACTAGCCCGAGGGCACTGTTCTGTACTGCCCCCTATATGTAGCTCTCAGAAAACGGTACTGCAGCATATATTATGCTCCTCACATGCACAGCTTAGAAACATGGAGTAAATCTGGCTAGAACCAGTAAAATAGTAGGGCTACCTAAAGAGGAAAACATGTAATTATAGTATATCAGATAGTCATATTGTTTCATACATAAATGTATTTTCAGAACTTGACAAAAGTTGATTTCTGTCACACAAAATATCTACAAGTACACTATCAGTAATTTCTAGCCATTGTCCGTCTTTTGTCATTTTGCGGAATTTTGACACTCATTACAGACAAAAATTTTGCTCAATCTGACATCTCTGACATAAAAAAACAGCGTTGAAGGATATGGAAAGAGATATGACATTAAACTAAGCTTTGTCTACCAGTAAAATCTCTGACCCCCTCAAAATACAGGAGATAGAGTCCATTCCGCGTCACCGAGTGGGTTTTTTCTCCATGTTTCTAATACGTTTGAATTATTTAGAAGAAAAGAATACCGCAGTAACAAAAGTTCTAAATTTTTCAAAAATTTGAAAATGAAAATTTGAATATATTTGAATTCATTTGAATTATATTTCTGAAACATTTTGAATGTGACTGTACAAAGATCTCTTTCTTTAGAATAAATTTGAACTACCCATGTGTTTCTTTCACAATTCGAAATATTTAGAACTATTTCAAACAAATAACCAAATGGTAGATGTGGGTAATTGCCCCCATAAAAGTAGGTGCTAATCCTACTCTTCTGTCTTCCTCTGTATATTTTTAGATTTCACTGCTGGACACTGGTGGCTCTTTTGTTATAAGGCATCAATGCCTGACACCCAGGCAGACTAGCCTGTACTTCACAGGGATGTTCCTTCCCATCCCACTGACCTATTTACAAAATGTTAGAAATAATTCGAAATAATGGTAAAAAATGGTAGAGTGCTGTTAGAAATATTTAGAAACTATTGGAAATGTCATAATCCACATCAGGAATATTTCAAACGTTTTAGAAAACCAGGGAATTATTTAGAATATTGACAAGATGTTCAAAATATTTCCAAATTATGAAATTTCTTAGACAAACAATTACAAAGAATTCAAAACATTTCTAAATAATGACAATAACAACCCACTCGGTGACGCGGAATTGACTCTAGAATTTTTAGAAATTTCAAAATTTTCAAAATTCAGGCTGGCTTGAGCACTGATGAAAACTATATAGGGCTATACAAAGCATGTATAACTTGCCATCATCTTTTAACTGCTCAAAGATGGCATGTATATTGAGCTGCAGCCATATGCATTTAGCCCCATGTTATGGAGCAGTGTTGTCCTCTTGGGGATATATTAGGAACCCAGTTATTTATAGAGCTGCATGACCTCTTTTCCCTGGCAGATTTGGTCTTGCCACAAACAAAAAACACAATTTTAGCACAGGCCTATAGGGATCCAAGGGATGCAAGAAATAGTTGATGACACCACGGAGGTTTTCAATCTGATTTCTCTAGCTAATGAATATCATACAACATTCTTTCCTAGAACTATCGTAGAGTGGAACTTGCTGGCACCAAGTACAGAAGGGGCGTTACCATTAGATAGCTTTAAGCAATTAGAGTTAGTTGTTCAAAGGTTGGGTGTAACAAGTTTTTCGGTGTAATATAGCTAGCTGCTGCTGTGCCGCGTGCCTGCAAAGCTGGTGTGTTACGCCAAAGGACGGTTATGCCGGCTATACAGATACAGAAGCTGGTGTGTTATGCCGGAGGGCGGTTATACCGGCTATACAGATACAGAAGCTGGTGTGTTACGCCGAAGGGTGGTTATACTGGCTATACAGATACAGATACAAGTAGTATTACATGGACTGCTGACCTGCTCTAAGAAAAGTATGTACTCGCTGGGATTTACCAAAAAAACACTAGCGTTGACAGGTTTTTCTTGGGTCGGTCAGGAAACAGGAAACACAACAATGTTTTTCCTAGGCCTGATTATGATGTACTGGAGCTTGGGTCCATCCTTCACCCTTTTCTGTGTCAGCCTAGGTCTATGCATAAACATATGTCTAAATGCCACAGGAAATGAGTCTTCATTCCGAGGTTAATTTTCATATTCATCATTCGTCGGTTGCCCTATTCCAGAGCTTGGGTACAGCCTTCACCCCTCTACTGCTGTTAGTGTACATCATAGAACGCTCACAAAGTTTTATGTCACAGTAGAAAAGAATGGAAGGTTTCACAGTGATTGAAATTCAAAGTTGAAACAAGCAAGAATGTATACATACCTTTGAAGACATATTATTAATATTCACGGTATTGTGACTTCAAAGTGGGCAGGGCACCACGAAAACCTTAAAAATTTACAGGTTGATTTAAATTTAATATACTCGAAATGAGTCTTCTCTGAGGGGGGGGGGAGCTTTTTTTATGATCAAACAATTGCAAGGTCGACTGAGGTCCCCAGTCTATATATGGGATCCTGACTGTGCTTTCTTGTTCTTTTCAAAGTACAGTAACTTCATCTAAGTTTACTGCACTAAAATGGCACATTAGCTTTAAAATTGAAAGTTTGTGATGTCTTTATCAGTAAACTTTATCTGTATCAGCAAACTGCGCAATATAATGAATTTTCAACAATGTACTAATCCACCCAATTATAAAACAACACTTCACCATGCCCTAGCATACATATCATTCCTTACTTTAATGTTATTAAGAGCATTTTTCCTCTCGGTCTAAATCCTTCTAATTTACTTCAAATCCACGGGCACATTTATACAAGCACGTTCAAACATGCTTTGAATGTTCCAATCGGTGAACAGCTTACGTACACCATTTAGAAAGGTGCAAATGTCTTCTACACAAATCTAATGCAAACATTCTCTCTTTCAAGTCCGTTATTCCGGTCACGCTTCTATAAATTTCCAAGAAATCTGGATTGCGATCTTTGACTGCCTTCCAAACAAAATAATTTGGTCTCTCTTCATTTTCCCCAGGGTTTTAGCATACTCATATCAAATCACTAATTGGAAAAGGAACTTTTGTAATCTTTTGTCTGGTACATTTTCATCAAATAAAATATATGGCCAACAGAGCATTTTTCACCACAGGGTTAGAAAGTAAGCATCAACAACACAAAGATGTTTACAATTACAGTGTTTATAACTGCTTTCTCACCTGGTGATCTTCAATGTTATCTACACCAACATGTAGAAAAAAAGTTTTTCGAGCTCTAAATAGGTTTTTGAAGAATTTCAGAACTCTAAACAAAAACAAATTTCAAACAATTAAGCCTCTGAACTAACAAGACCTAACCACTACATCTAACTATTTGCGGAGAGGATGTAGGACTCGGGAGCTATAATAGGTTTGGTAACCAGGCTACTACAATCTATCTACACCAATATTCAGAAAAAAGTTTTCTGAGCCCTGTACAGGTTTCTAAAGACTTTTAGAATGCCACAACAACTAAGCCTTTGAACCAACGAGACATTAACCACTACAATTCCTAACAGTTCCAAGAAATGGCAGACGATTTGGACCAAATTCAAGTTCCTTTAGCTAACGTTACATCAACTGCAAAGCCGGTACATGTACTTCCTAACCAGTATTGCTATCAGGCATACTTGCTTACAAGTCACTTTTAACCTTAATCTTACTCCGATAGTGCTTCTTGGCACAAGTAGCTACTTACTTTATTTAAGTTTATGCTCATGAAAAGGTCACACCGATTTGAATTTTCGGTTCTCAGATTTTTGCAGGAAATCGATGAATCATCAGGGAACGAAGAAAAAAAAGCAGGACCCGGCATCCTGTAATAGTACTAATAGTACCAAATGCTACCATAGGAGCCACAAAGTCAACACTATAGGCTGGTTTATAATATATTATATAACTCAAACAATGAATTATGAACTTTCAATCAATCAATTATTGCATGCATTGATGCATTGAAAAACTGTAATGGCTATGAAGACAAGAACTTTCTCCAACTCTTGGTGCAAAAACATTTGGGTGTTGATTCAGAACCGGAATTGTACATGTTTTAATGTTTTCCTTTTTTTGCAAATCAGAAGAAAAAGAAGCTGGCAAACCCAAGAACCAAGGTTTTAAATTTGTTTGGCCTTATTTGGCCTTGGCTGGTGTTTAAACCGGCTATACAGACACGGATCCAGATACAGTTTACATTTAATGTATTCAAAGATCTGGCTGTAGAATTCGCATTTTATTTACATGTACACACATGCCAAGCTCCCAACTAGCCTGTGGCTATTCAAAATATTATCATAAAATAAGGAATACCCGGATGAACACAACAGGAATTTATTTTTTGTCATGATTTACGACAAATTGTGGGAGGATTGACATAACAGGTGACTAACACCTTTTCAAAATGACTTGTCAACCCGGAGACCAGACTGTAAAGTTTGAACCACTCACACCGGAAAGGACCCCTGCTCTTCTCAATGAGTGTGGTGGGATCTTTAACATGCTAGAGGTGTGCCTCTCCTCAAACACAGTACCTCCAGCTATATATTAATTATAGTTGCAGCAGTAGCAGTGATCACATCATGATTTTATGCACCTAGAAATGCCAAATAAATAGAAACGGGAAAGAAAGGAGGGGGACGGAGTTAAAACTTGAAATAATCTGAACCAGTTCAGCAGTCATACATATACAGTATATATACTAGAATACTAAAACATCAATCATCTCTGAACAGATACACATCTTTTGTAGTTGTATATACATCAAGAACTTATTTATTTTCTTATTTATTTACTTAAATTATACACATTTTTACCAAACATTGTTGAAAGATAGACACAACAGATAACTATCATCTTTCCAAGAAAGACCCCTGCTCTTTTCGGAAGTGTGGTGGGTTCTTTAAAATGCTCAAGGTGTGGCTCTCCACAAACACGGGAACCTCCAGCCTTATTAGCTATGAGATTGTGTACCTACAAAACCAACTTTATAGAAACAAGAAAGAAAAGGAGGCGAAACGTGGAAAAACTTGAAACTTGTCTTGTGTACAGTATACTGATATACCAGCAGCCTTCTCAAAACAAGCCGGCTACCGGCGAAAATCGCCGCCTACTCAAATTTTTGCGCCGGCTACTTTCGTCTAAATTCTCAGAAAAACAAGTAAGCTCCGTTACATTTTCTCACAAACTTCACCGGCTCATTTCTTCTGACGAACTTCAGACAAATTTCTGCTAGCTTTCTGGATCTGAAAACTGCTTCTTTCTTAGCCTCCTGTGCAGATTTCTAGTGCACGAGTCAGCGTTTGCTTCTACGAGCGGCCCGCGGCCGGACAGAGCGGCCGAAACTTTACGGGGGGAGGGTCTTGTTCGGGGCTCGAGTTGTATCCGCGGAGCTGTATCGCTCGAGCTAGGCGGAACTTGCTTCGTAAACTCGTTGCTCACGAAAATTTATCAAGCCGCTACCTTCCCAACTTCTCCCGGCACTAGTAACATTCCTGCTACAAATAACTAGTACAAATCACGTCAAAAAAATATCAAGACATGTATAGAAGCGTGTTCATATCTTTCATACACAGAGACAAATTTACTTTTCAAAAACAAATCGCCATCAGCGAGATTTCACAGCTGTTTCATTCATCAAAAGTTCTTGTCGATCGTAAAATGATCACTCATCTGTTGTCTCCACTAGTGTGGCATTTGTAGCTTAATCACGGCTAGCCAAAAATCAGCGTCAAAACCCCGGAATAAAAACACGCACACTCCGCATCGCTGTACAAAAACAGGAGCTTTCAGGCGCCATCTTGTCATGAATATTAAGTAGCAGCGTGCGATCGACGCTTTGATTGGTTCACCTCACATGACCTGCGTTCTGATTGGATAAGCGATGTGGCCAGCAGCCGGCAGCGCGGGAAGATTTTTCTTCGCCGGCAGGCTCTCGCCGGTGAAGAAGAGACACATTTACGCTGCTTTCTACGTTTTTTCTACGACTACTAAGCAACATCCTATTAAAGAAATACATAATTAAAAGAATTTTCGGGAAGATGTATATTTCTCTACGCCGATTTTTGGCCATTTTCTCGTAATTTTCTTGTTCAAGGAACCCGGAAGTCAGTGTACCGGGACGCGGGGTGAATTTCCATAGGGCATTTATGGATCGCACCCCGCTAGAATTAAACCGTCAAAACAGAAACAAAACTTCCAAAAAGCGAAACTGTGACATTTTTTCACATCCCAATGATTATGTTTTCGATCAAATTGACATTTAAATATGCTTTCTTTATTTTTCTGTATTGTTGTGGCCGGGCGCAAGGACCGCGCGTAATACGATCGGAGTGGCAAACAATTTTAAATTATACTGTGAGCCTTTTTCCGGAATTATTTGTGCACGAACAGTAAATTTTGGAGCCACAAGATTGCCATAAAAGCTGCTCAGAATGTACCAAAAACGATGTTTAGGGGTCTAATTTTTACGATTTCCTCCGGGGGAGGCCCCCCGGACCCCCCCAACGGGAGGGGGGCCACCCCCCTCCCGTACCCTCCCCCTGCGAGCCGCTGCGCGGCTCGCTTCGAGCCACTTCGTGGCTCGCCTGCTACTTTTTCTTATCAGCCACCTACTCTAAATTTTTTTGAGAAGGCTGACCAAGGCCAAATGCCAATCATTTTTGAACCTATACATACCTTTTGTAGTTGTATATGCATGGACAGTTTATTTATTTATTTATCTATTTACTTATTTAAATTATAGACATTTACCAGACATTGTGGAAGGATTGACACAACAGATGACTATCACCTTCTAAAGATGTCAAACCTGAGACCAGACTGTAAGGTTTGAATCACTCACACTGGGAAAGACCCCTGCTCTTTTTGATTGATAAGTGTGGTGGGATCTTTACCGTGCTTGAGGACCTCCGTTTCGTGTCCTATCCGACAAGATGTACCTAACCAAAGCAAGGCAAATGCCCCCCTCCCACTCCCCCTCCCATACTTTCTCATATCGTAGTATTACTACCTTAGATGTTCCGAAACAACTTGTAAGTTACCTGAAGACAGCATTCAAGAATGTTAATACACTGAGTCTGTCGTCTTTTCAACAATTAAGGAAAGTGTAATTAGCATAAAATTATTATATATTTTTACAATGTATCATGTAACAAGTGCATTACAAGTTATGTACATGTAAGATATTCTGTTACTGCAAGTTAACATACGAACAGACATTACTAAATTGAATTCTGCTGGAGTTTTGGAATAATCGAATCCTTGGTGCACTAGTCTAGTTCGGTGGGAAATGTTGTAACTCCATCCACCGATGGGCCGAAACCCAACCACTTGGGCTGTTTTTACCTTCCAAGGCGCACCATTAGCACAAATTGGTAAGACAACCATCGCTGCTACCTTGTCACGCCACATTTCCAACTTCAACAGTGCTGCTCTCACCTTACAAAAACCATAAATTACATCTCAAAAAGACATCTGTGGCCTGCCGGCTTCGTGTATCACAAACAAAAGCACCCACACACCTACCTTTTGACTATGAACTCTGGCAAACAAACAAAACATTTAGCGACAGTCTCAATTTGCTGCGAGGCGTGAGGTGACAGAAGATTGAAACGTGACAAAGCACCACTTAGAGTAACGTCACAGCTGGCCTTGACCTCACGCAGCTTCTACTTGTAAAACAAAGGTGTTTCTGGCAGACAGACAACCAAAATAGCTGTGGTTACAATCGTGTTTAGAGCTCAGGCTAAAACAACAAGGCTCCTGCTTCTAAGAACTAAAGAAATGTATTTATGATTAAAAAAAAAAGATAGAATACATCAGCAAAAAGGCTGTATGGCAGTAGGTTATTAACCCATATTTTTATTTCATGTACCTTAAATATCTGTTGCTTTTCTGGCCAAATTATAAATCTCCTCTTTTTTTTATAAATTACAATTTTACCTGAAAATGATCGCACACATGGACTTTTACGACTTTCTTTGTTTGTGCTGGATCAAAAGTTTTAACGTTACACAGACAGTTAACTTTATATCTATAATATAATTCTAGAATTTCTCAGAATTGAACCTTACCTCATTATTTATTTATAGTAATTGCAACAACAATTTCTAACAGCCATCAAGCCAATGTTTCTGGCATACAAAACACAGTAAAATATTACCTACAGGTCAAAGGTGACAATCAGCAACAGGTCAAAGGTCAACAGGTGAAAAGCTGTACGTAAAACAAGCAAATGACAGGATGTATATGCTATGATTATATACTACAAATTGTATGGTGGCTCAGCTGAAAAAAACAGAGAAGTACAATTGTATTGTAGCCAAAGACATTGGGATTCAGAAAGTCCAATTCACTATACAAGTTTTGATTATGACTATAACACTGTAGTATTAGACTATTCTGTATTCCATGATTCTAAATTAATAGACAAGTTCAAAGCATACAGTATTCACGAAGGAGTTAAAATACTGGACAAAAGTAAATGATAACTAGATATTCTAATTTCCCAAGTTCAAAATCTCTGGTATTTCATCAAACAAGTCACTGTTTATGAAGTAAGTTTAAACTGTAATTTCCAACACAACAAAAATTGGACTCACCCAAATTTTCGACTGTACAACTCCAGTCTTTTTCAAGGAATTCAAGACTGGAGTACGTTGTACAGTCGAAAATTTGGGTGAGTCCAATTTTTGTTGTGTTGGAAATTACAGTTTAAACTTACTTCATAATGACTTCTACCAACACAGATGAACTTTCAAGATAAAAGTTACTGTTTAATTTTTGTCCATTATCCTTTCAGTCTGGTAACAATTACACTCCGTTTATTTGACCTCCAGCTTCAAGCTTCCATAGAAGTGAAGTGAACTGTGCTTCCCTCTTGCGTAATTCCGTATGTTTGTAACCTTTTTTTTTCTTACATTAGGCCACACCAAGTAAATTTTATGGATGACGTCCTTTGGAGACCCTAAATCTAATGCGAGAGGGCAAAAAAAACAAGAAGGGCCCTAAAAACAAGATGCCTAGATTAGAAATATACTAAGAGATGACAAATTTTAGGACACAAATTGAATGAGGTGACACAGTGTAACAAGCAACAAATCAGGTAGAACAGTGGACAGTGAAAAATTTTCTATTATTGACAAGATGGTCCTGTCAATAGTGCAAATTTTCTGTTATTGATAAGATGGTCCTGTCAATAGACACTTTCTTCGCGTTACGGGTTTCACATCAATCTGGTGATTTGCAACACTGTCGTGACTCTTTGGTCATAGTTACAGGAAGCGGAATTTCTTGTGTTTTTTTTCTAGGAACAGGCCAAAATCAATGCGCGTGCGGACGTCATCCATAAAATTTACTTGGTGTGGCCTAATGAATGGAAACATTATCTCATTTGTAGGCACAATTAAAACTGAGGGAATTTTATCAACGTCCTTTTGACGCTGAAAACAACTTCAAAACAAAAGCTACAGTGTTGTAAAATGTCATACACAGGAAACAATGACATAGAGCAAATAACACACACACACATGGCTGTCAATATTTGAGTGCCATTTAGTTACCATGTAAAAAGACAAGTTGGACCATTCCATTTTAAACATAGGTGGAGGTGAGGTCAGGAGGGAAGAAGGCAGGGTCCTAGCTTGTGTCTCTTAAGACACGGAAGCTAAATACACTTATACAGGCAAAATGTGCCATGAGGCACGTTATGACATGGAGGTTACTAGTATGGTAGTTCAAACTCTGGCAATGTCGGGGACTGAAAATGCTGTAGGCACTGAAGTGAGAAGGAATCGCATTGGGACATTCTTTTGTTCTTGACAGATGTAGACTTCCGTTGGCTGGAATTTTTTTTCCTAGGAAAATTGTTTTCTTCGTTTTGAGAGAAGGAACATAATGCAAGGCAAATCTGATGATTTTTTTTCAGACAGAAATTTCGGATTGATGGTCCAGAAAATAGTTTTCCTGGTAAACTATTATGTATTTCTACGGAAACAGCCAGGATTCGAACTCATGACCTCCAACTCAAGGCTCTAGATGCCGCGTAAATACGAAAATTTGACCGCAGTTTACATTGAAAAAAATGACTTTGAACCGAGAATAACTGATGACCGATCGTCAGTTGTTTTACCGACAAAATTAGTGGCGTATGCACGTTCTGTTTTGTGGGTTAACATAAGTTGGACGTCGGTAAAGTAAGCAGGACTGTCAGACCAAGGAGCTTTCAAAGTTGGAACAAAGAAAAGCGGCGCCGCGGGCTGTTCAGACGAGGACTGGAAGCGTGCACAGCGCGACGAACTGAGCGGCCGTCCTCTGGGCGGGACTCAATTAATTATCAAATAGACGCTAATTGGTTCTTAAGCACTAATTGTTAAAAACAATGGATAGTCTCTGTGGGTAGTCTCAACCTTAGGTGCGAAGAAAAGTTTGTAATAAGTACGCAACTAGAACGCTACTGTATCGCAACTTTATCGCTTCTCGGGAGGGCTAATCGCCACTGGAACGCTACTGAAACGCCTCCTTTGTTACAGAATCGCATTTGTCCGTTAGCGTTAAAATAGCGTTTTTTGGCCCTACTAGTGAGGTTCACATGTAAATGTACATTTGAGATACCTGCCCTGCACCCATGTGCACATAATAACAAGCACATTTGTGACAACTGAATGCATCAGGGCTTTAGCCAGCTCGAAATGTTTTACCGTCAACCCCAGGTCAACCCAATTCGCGAAAAAAAAAAACCGTCAACGCGAAAAAAAATTTCGTCAATGATTACTTTTAAAGAATGTCTTTCACGATCCGGTGATCGACATCACGCCCTCCCGCACACTTAATGCATTCGGTGTTCTAAATACCCGTCAAGATTGCAGAATAAAAAAAAACAAAACTACACAACCTGCAATTTTGCAGATTGAAAAAAAATCTACAGTTCTCACAAGGAGACAACACGCAATGAACAATCCGCTATGCCCTTTGTTTTGATCCGCTCAAATCCCGCCGCGATTCAAGCCGCGGCCATGCAAATGAACCTACTCATGACGTCACAGCCTCCGATTTCCACCGAGCCGGGCCCGAGCGCTGACCGACAGCGGGCGATGTGGCTCAGATCTCCGACGATTTCCTTATTTAGAGCGTTCGGAAGACTTCGGGTAGCAAACAAAATGGCCGACATGTACATGATTTTACTTGTCAGCTTCGCTTCTCTACCGAAATGAGGAAGTTACAACTCCTTTGCGGACTTTAGCGGCCATGAAGTTGACTTGGGGAAGCGCTGAGACGTGATTTCGCTACGGCATAGGGGATTTTGCCGCGGAGGGAGTTACGTGGCCGGCAAAAACTCGCGTGTCAGTGATCCTCCAGAAATCTTTATGCTGCCGCTCAAGTCTTCGCGCGAAGGAGGTCTGACGAAGTTTTAGATTAAATAAGGCCACATTGTGTGGATCAATCTCCGTTTTCTTGCGATAGTATGATTATTCAAGTACAGTATATTATTCAAAAACGTTTGATATTTCTTTGTTCGTTGTCACATGTTTATTTATCGTATTGTCATGTACAGTTAGCAGCGTGTGTCTGAGTCGAGCCATTGTTTTATTTTATTCTTATGTGGCCGTTAGCACATGTTGTTTTAACAGACAGCAACATTGAACAATAGAGCCAAGTCAACAGACGTCGGCACGGTCCTTGAAATCAGGTTTCCCGCCGCCGTGCGTTTGGAAAAGACGCCGCGCCGTGGCTCATTCAAATTCGCTAGATTTTTTCCATGTCTTTACCCACGATTTTTGACCGTCAATGTTGACGGTAAGGACTAAAATTTTTACCGTCAGACGGGACAAATTACCGTCAATTGACGGTAAAACGGGCGCTGGCTAAAGCCCTGGAATGCATGTATTCAACTGACGTATCGGTGAGGTGAGGTGAGGATCAACAGACAATAGCTTATAGCACAACCTTTTTTTTGTACCAATATTGTACTGTCAACTCCAGATCTCTTTCAATAGTTATTAAAGCCTGGTGTACAAAATACTTTTTTCAACCAGGTTGCCCAGTGGGCAACCTACGGCAAAATTAGGTTGCCCACCAGAATGTTAGGTTGCCCCACCTGTAAGTTACTACTTTCCTCAAATTAAGTAATATTACATATATAAGCCTTTGACAATATTTCTAACAGCCTTTAGTTAACTGATACTAGTGGTAGCAATAAGTACCTAAGAAGATTAAAAAGCATCTGCCGGATACAGTGGTGCAAGCCAAGTGGGCATGATTTTTT
>NW_017804043.1:1157902-1168340 GCF_001625305.1 Branchiostoma belcheri
AATTTAGGTTCAAAAAAAAAATTGCCCCAAGTAAAATTTGGTTGCCCGGGGCAACTGGACAACCAGGTATTTTGCACGCTGAAGCCTCCTAGATAGATACCAACATTCTCCCTGCTGCCAAACCTAACATTAACAAATTCTGGAGCTAAAAGCTGATCATCTTGGTTGGAAATTAAGGTACTTTGCCACGTTTTGGCAAGATCATTACCAACATGTAGGAAAGTGTTTAAAACTGAACGAAAACTGCAGAAAAAGCTAGCCTCCGTAGCAGGCTTATAAGTTATAGAACTGGGGGTTTGGTGGTCTTCGGCTGTTTTCTGAGTAGCCCAGTTCTAACAAACGGGGGTAATTCAACCAGGGCGGCTATGTTGTCTATATGCAATCAGAAAGTAGCACATAAAAGCTCCCAAAGACCCTGAAGACCCCCCAAAAAAACCAGTTTTTTTAAAGAAAAGGCAACAGTCTGGACAATGCATTATTAACCATTTAAAGTAGGTCATTTCCTTTGGACTAAAAACAATGGGATATCATAAACAAGTGAGTCACATTTATATATATCCATTCATAACACGCACAGATTACGTAGCTAAATATATCATTATAGATACAACTTCCTGTCTGCATGAACTACATGCAGCATATACAAGGTGAGTAAACGGACAAAAACAGCTTACATAACTGATCAATTATGTATTATACAACATTCCTTACTTACAAGAGGAAGGGCCACTTTTAGAGTTGCATGACTTGAGCTCCAAGGCATATATTATATGCACTTTTGTGCACCAAAAAATTGGAGGTGTGTACCTAATTTTTGACAGTGGGTGCAGCATAGCCTCTACCAGCAGGCTTGGGGAGGCAGCTGGAAAGAGTAGAAATCGGGAGAGATAAGCATGCCAAGGGAGTTTGTCCGTTTTGAGAGAACATTTCGCCGCACCCCAACTGTTCTCTCAACGGACAAACTCCCTTGGCATGCTCATCTCTCTATTTGGCCGATTTCTACTCTTTCCAGCCGCCTCCCAAAGCCTGGTAGAGGCTAGGTGCAACAGCGCACCTATACGTTTGTGTAATACATTTTACTACTGAGAAGAACAATTAGTAACTACTTAGTATTAATCCAGTATTTAGTTACTGTATACATATTTATTAGCATATTCTGACATTTGACTGTGAGAACAATGCAACATATGTTTAAGAATTTTGTTTTAAGATTTTTTAGGCTTTTTTGCATGCCAGGATACCAAAAAAGAAAAACGAGAAAAAAAGTCCAAACAGGCCTAACATCTGACGACAATGTTGCTGCGTCATGACTTGAGTTGGTGCTTTTTGCAGGCCAAGATACCAAAAGAAAAGCCAACAAAAAGGCAGTCAAATTATATTTATACGCCTAAAAAGCAAAAAAAAAAAAGTCGAAACGGGCTGCCTAACATCTGATGACAATGTTGCTGCGTCATTGCTAGTTGGTGCTTTTTGCAGGCGAAGATACCAAAAGAAAAGCCAGCCAGATCATACGCCTACAAAAGCGAGAAAAAAAGTCCTAACAGGAGGCCTAACAAGATACCAAAAGAAAAGCCAACAAAAAGGCAGCCAGATCAGATAATACGCCTAAAAAGCGGGAAAAAAAGTCCAAACGGGCCTATAACATCTGACGACAATGTTGCTGCGTCATGACTTGAGTTGGTACTACTACAACACTTCTCCATTCTTAGTGAAGAGCCCATGTTGGGAACACTAATCCCTCTCAAGGAGCAAAACTTGTACAAGAGTCCCTTAACCTGGCGTTGGCCTCAGGACTTCCAGGGGTGTTAGGTAGCCTGGTATTGACCTGCTACGGATAACTGGCTAAACGCTATCTGCCTTTGGATTACTGTAAGTCTGTTTATATTAGCGGCAGTTAGATGTTGTGGCACAGCAAAAAATTAAGGAGTTTACTGTGCGTTTTTTATTGCGCAGTTGGAACAACATGAAATAACACGGCGGAAAACAGAGCATACCTTTGCAGTAAATTTCTTGAAAACTAAGTTGCATATCTACCAATTTCTCCTTATGTTTGTTTCATCTATGCCAGTGTAAAAATCTGTGCTAGAATAAAGTAGATTTTTAGGTTACAAATATTTTTGGTTTGGAATCAAAATTAAACTTCACAAATGTTCCACACACTTGAAATCAGAACCTAGATTTTTTTTGTTCTTGTTTTTGTTTATGACACGAAACCTAGATTTCAAACTCAGACGTATAACAATATCCCAAATTCTATAAATGCCAAACATATATACCACAGACTGTGACAGAAAACCTTTATGAATACATGCATAACTGGTAGTAGAATTTTGCTTCAATACAAAGAAAGACAGAAACAAACAAAACGTGTGCCGCAGCTAAAAATACACTAGACGATCCAGACTAAAATACAATACGCCACCGCCACTTAGAAACCAACAACAACATCTTTTTTTAGAAACTATAGTACGTTTACAAAAGATAGTGATGCACAGAATCAATGGCTTAAAAATACTTCTTCTTTCTTTCTTGATTATATTAATGTCAAGGACACAAATCTAAGCTTCGCTCTTACTCGTGTTACTTTCCTTCAAGACATTGTCACGCATGCTATTTGTAGATAACAGTCTTTTTGAAAAGGAACATCTTGTAAGTGGCAATTACAGATACTGTAATTCCTGATTTTTTCACTGTACTGTTAATTTTTTTATGTTCACTGTTTTCACCGTCACTTCTGTACCGTGAACTTATCATTACAGTTAACAAATAATTCCTGGATTTTCTCTTTCCTGCACCTGTCACCACCGTGAATACATAGTTCCATGAACATGTTTTCTCAGACTGTGAACTTTTGCTACCGTGAACATAAAGTGAATTACAGTATGCTCCACATGGACACCAAAGAACCCACCGAACTATCCAAGAAGAATAGCGTAAATTTTTTAACCTGCCTTTATCCTGCTAAGGGAACTTTTGCACCAAATTTGCATGGGTTATGAATATGAGGTTAAGAAGCAAGGTGAAGGTTGGGAAAAAGGTCTCGTGGCAGTTTCGAGGCAATGGGTTGTTGATCCACTGTGTCTAGCTAGCTATAGTGCAGGGCACAGTATTGCAAGGTGGAGCCCATCCCTCTCCGACAACCGCCTTTTAGTTTTACATACCTACTACCTAGCCAAAGTCAGGTACCCATTTTACAACTGAGTGGAGTAAGGAATGTCATCTAAAACTTGCCTTTCCAAAGGACAAAACGTCTAGCCAGGGATTGAACCCATAACCTAGAGATATATCCACCATAACAACTTGAAAACTTCAAGTGATACAAATTAAATAAAGACATATAAAAAATTAAAACAACATATCGACCATTGTCTTTGGAAGTAAAGTGCGCTAGTTTAAAATATTGAATTTTATCTATGTGTAAGTACCATAATATTCATGTAATTTTGTACAAACTGAAATATTCTTATGCTAACCTTTGACCTTTGACTGGTTCTAGAGAGGTCAGCTTAGGCCAATATAGCAATCTGGTCTAAATAAAGATGATTGATTGAGGAATTGATTGAATATTTTAGGCCACAAACAGATATCCGGCCTGTTCTAGTGTCGAAAGCTTTGTTTAAAACTTTTTCAGCGCAACTTTAAATATACTTCGGTCAGTCGTTATATATTATATATTAACTAAAATTACAATTTATCAAAAGTTAAGGAGTGTGACCCAAATTCAACAGGACAAAGTTTCAGGAAAAAAAAATTCATTTCATGATTATTCTGAAAATTACTACTTACATGTCCCTAACATCCGATCACATTTGTGTATGTCGAGACATTTTTTTTTAAATATGCGCATTAAAATGTAAACATCTCATTCTAATTGTTTAGCAGTTAAGCTCCTTGGGCAACCAATTTTTATTTGAAGAAGCCAAATGCAAATGCAGGTTGCATCATGAGCAACCAAACTTTATTTTTTCAGACCGGAAAAGTATCTTTCTTGACAGCAACGTGCAACAAACATGCTTAAAACACTTTCCATTGTGTAAAATAAACCTCCAATACTAGTGTTTATTGCATAACACTGTAACATCAAAACAGGATATTATGGGTAAGGTGTATCAACATATACATTACGTACAACGATATTGATCGTTTTGAGATGTTGGGAAACTGCAAACTGCAACCACAAGTTGTACTGGGCAACCTAAATTTTCCCCAGTCTCAAATGTGATTTAATTATATTTCTTATGTTGCTGAGTCATCCCAAAAAGTCAATCAATAATGGTGCATACATCGATCATTTATGGGCATATCTTAAGGTACAAGTACTTACTTTGAAGAATAGCAAATGCCAATATGGTACAGAGACAAGAAACATTTTGCTTGTCAATTTTCTGGGGGTTTTTTACACAATAGGCTTAACCAACTCTATGCCAATACATATAGCAAATTTGCAGGGTGCAAAAATGCAACAGAAAAATGGATCTTACATTGATACAACCATGTATACTAGAAGCTGGCTTGTTTATATATAGCTTGCATGCATTTAATGTTCCCACTGAAAATTAAGGGACAATAGTATTGATTGTTCAGGTTTGCCAACTCAACAAAAGCATACTAAAACTAGAGTTCCCCGATCTCATACCTTCGCCAAATGATGTTAATCTTTATGACTGACAAATTATAGATTATGAATTCCCCCGATTTAACAAATAGGATCCTAATTTTCATGAATTATATCATCATATTCTCAACCAAAAGACAGTCTTATATTAACAAACAATGCCATTCTAGCATTTCCTCATAAATTATGCAAATGAGGTCATGATTGGAATACATTATGCTTAATGATGTTCACCTTCACTTAACTTTCAAATACCACAAGTATGAAATTCCAGGCAGTTATTATTACATAATCATAAAATTTTCTCATTAATTATGCAAATTAAGTCCTCATTTACATAATCAATATCTGTCTATGTTTCTCTCGTTCTCAATTACCAATGTCACAAGCTTCAATTGTCCTATCATGGAATGAAGCTGATTTATAGAATTTCCCCATAAATTATGCAAATTACATCCATATTTGCATAATTGTCAAATTATTTTATCAAGCATCACGTAAGCTACCTACATACCAAAAATCATGACGATCCATCAACCGGTTCTTGAGTTATATTGAGTTGAATATTTTCAAACATATAGTCCTGCAGTTCCAAAGCAAGTCGCTAGGAGGCCCAAACTCAAGTCACTTCTTCCCCAGCACAAGACCTACCTACCATCCAAATTTCGTCACCCTAGCATATTTAGATCATGAGATATCAAAACCGGAAGTTCAGCTGCAGTACCATAACAAGCCGCTAGGGGGTCCAAAATCTAATCATTTTGAGGTCTCATCAAGACCTACCCACCTACCAAGTATCAAGACAATCCATCAAGGCCTTCTCAAGTTATCCTGTTTACAGACAGACACACACACACACAAACACACACATACACGAACGCCACTGAAAACATAACCTTCTTGGCGAAGGTAATGAGTACTCTAAACATAAAAAATTAGCAAGGTTTTGCTATCTAGAACCTGTATTCCTAATTTTGCTGCAAAATGTTACGTCAAGAACCTTTCATCCAAATATCACGATTCAACTATCAAGCAACCAATTTACTATTCATATTCTTATCGAAATTAGCTGCAAACATGTACTTCTACTAAGTTCTAGTTTGAATGCCCAGATGCAAAAATGCAGCAAAAAATGGATCTTACATTAATACAACCATGTATACTAGAGGTTAACAACTTGCATGCATTTATTGTTACCACCAGAAATTAAGGGACAACAGTACTGAATGTATTCCTAATTTTGCTACCAAATGTTACATCAACTTCAAGCATCTTGATCCAAATATCACGACTGAACTCTTAAACCTAACAATTTACTATTTATATTCTTATCGAAATTAGCTACAAACGTCATACTTCTAGTTTGAATGCCCGCGGCTACAAATTAATATAATCTAGGCTAGATATTACTTATCCACTTTCTGGCAAAACACTTCCGGTAAACATTAATTTAAACGGAAAGCAATACAGAGAGTCGTGAGTGTACATGAAAAGAGGCGAGGGGGTGTAAGGGGTCGGCTGAGATACCTTTCTTTCAAATCATATTATCAATATCCATGTGGGACTCCAAAACACCCACACACCTTTTTGTTCCTACCAAGTCGAGAGCCTCAAGCAATTTCCTGGCCTGTTTCTAGTAGTAGATACATGAATCATCTCATTTGAACAGAATGTTAGGCTCTACCAGATGCTAAAAAAAAAGATATCGGAGATTTAAACCTCCGGGAGGTACCTACAGTTTTTGTGAATTCATTTGCAAACAGTAAGCAACAACGAAATGTCTGAAAACTACACCACATAACACAAGTTATAGATTTTCAATTTTTCATCATCAAACATTAAGATATTCATAACAACATGACCATAATATAACATAATAATATTCATTGTATAATTCTCAACAACACATTTGATAACATCTGAAAAGCAACCTTAATTAATTAGAAACGTGTGATGTCTGTACCTCTTCCTGCCTTTCTTTATTTTCCTCATGAAATTAAAGATTGGTCAGACATTTTCAAAACTAGTGAGTGTAAAATCAAAATTATGTTTTTGACATCCAGAAAATTAGTAAACACTTAGGACGTGTCGATTTTCATGGACAAGAGAAAAACTCAACCAAAGTCTACACCACCATATCATTCCTTTTCTTCCCATATTGAATTACTTACATCTGATTGACATTTTCAGGCTGGCGAGATACTATAATGAGGAACGTCGATGTCTGCTAAGAAAAGAGGTAAATATTTAAGACACGTCAATAATATTCTCGACTGCAGATTTTCAAGAAACCAGACAATACACAATACTCCTTTACTCTTTCTCTGTCCAAATATGTTGTCGACAGTACTTAGGGACTATCAAATACACCCTTCCTAGATTGTTCGTAGAAGATTCGTTGTTTTTTTCTTGTGCACACCGTAAGTTGCAGAAAATCGAACCGTTGACCTAGAGCCAAACTGATCACCGCCTTGGCACACATAAACACATCTTTCCAATGCTCCCGTACTAAAAACATCAATGACTATAACCCACTTGGGTATTTTTAGCAGCCAGCACATTCGATCAATCGCGTACAGATTTCTACCTGCCCTGTCCCAACGCGAAAGGAAAAAAAAAATCGCCGGCCAGATTTTTCTTTTCGTTGCCTGCAGTCGTCTTCTTGCCACACCTCCTAGTGGAGAAAATCCCTCTTTCCGGGCTATGGCGGATTTTAAATGTTTAAAAATCTCAACGATCGCTCGGGTTTACAGGCTAATTCGGCACGGTTTTACTTCTTTGACACCGCGAAGAGCTCGCTTGAAGGTGCTAGGACGGGAGGAAGAACGCACAGGCTGTTTAGTAGGCAAGTCACCTACGCAAACCGCGGCCGCTGGAAGCCTGGCCGTCACTGCAAGTACGCCCGATCGACCGAGGGTAGCGCGGGTGTGTGTGTACATGCGAAAATCAACAAATACGGCCCGCACGGGCGAGTTGCCGCGCCGATCGCAACTTACCGACGGAGGGGAGGGTGTTCAGAGCCGATCCGCAGGCTTGTCGCGTCGTTCGGGGCTCTGTGGATCGCAGTCCGGCCGGATTTCTGCGTGATATCACCGTAGCTCCGACACAGCCTCCGCCATCTTGCCCACATTCAAACACCTTTGTTTAGAAAAGAGACTCGCTCACGTGACCCGCCCAGGCCAATCAGCGTGAAGGTCGGCGTGCTAAAAATAGACGCGGCTCGGTCCCATTTAGGTTGGCAAGTCGAGTAGTACGCAGTAAACTTGGCATATAAAATTGTTTAGGAGGCTACAAATACATTGATTCATTAACAACGTATATTGTACACTAACTTTCGGAGCGTTTTTTGAAAGTCAAAAATTATGGGGACAAAATACGACGCATTACACTGAATTTCAGACAGCGTGGCTGTTTTCTTTTAGGAAGTCAACCATTTATAGCGACAAAATACAAACTAGTCTAGAAAGATATGTTTTGAAAGGCGTTTTCATCTCTATAGACTGCATTACACTGGATTGTATGAACTGAATCATGATAATGAAAAATCATATGATATTTAGTTGTTCTATTAAAAGGGAAAGATGGCGGACGTAGCAATAGAATAAGGAATACAAAATTATAAAAAATACGTTATACACTTACTAGTAGTCAGACCCAGACATCTACTTGGAGATTACGCTTTCAGAAACCACATGAGGAAAACAGATGGAAGAAATGCAATGGTTTTCACCACAAATCTGGATTACACTCTCACGGCACTTCCCTAGTCTTCACCAGACTCCTTTGCAGGCTGAATAAATAGTAGAAATCGGCCTAAAAGCTAGGGGATTTAATTGGCCAGAGGAGTTGGCCGGCCAAAGAAAGTCAGGCAAATGGACCCTCTCTTGCCGACCAACTCCTCTGGCCAATTATCCCTTTTTAGGCCGATTTCTACTGTTTATTTAGCCTACAAAGGAGTCTGGTGGAGACTAGCACTTCCCATTGTCTCCAAGCAGAGCTTAAAAAATTAGGCTTCGGTTTATTTTTGGCGCTTTTATCGGGCGTTCCCTTCTGTACTGGTGTCTTCTTTTTTTCGCCAGCCAAACTTCGGGTGGCCAGTATTGGATACTTAGCCTGGGTGCCATCCAATTTGTGACGGCAACCCCGAAAAAATATAGCCTGGGTACCATCCTACTTGTATGCCGGGGCTCCCACACTCGCTTCCCTAAAAAAATCGAGTGTGGGAGCCCCGGCATACAAGAACTTATGATACCCAGGCTATTGTTTTCGGGGTTGCCGTTACAAATCGGATGGCACCCAGGCTATCAGTGGATACTACCCTGTCAATGATACTGCCTTGCCAGTTTGAAAGATCTTGAAACAGTCACCAAAAGATCTGCTTGGAGATTACGTTCTAGTTGTAGCATGCCCGTGTTAAAAATAGACATCACTATCTTCAACAAGTGACGCCTCGCATCAGATAAAGACGCTTCTTATAGTATAAAAATATTCATATATTGAAAAGGTGAAAGCTTTGTAGACTGGCCTGTGAAATCTTTCCTTGTGACCATAAGGTAGGAATTGTTTCGTCTTCGAGTTTGTCCTAATTATCCTGTCTTTCTAATCTCCAAGCAGATCCCTCTCGGTGGCAAAAAGACAGTATCAAATTGGCCAGGCAGTGTCCATTAGCCAGAGAAGCTCCGAAGCCACCGACGGTTGGTGGGGATCAGGACAAAAAAACGGCCATATATAAAAAGGTAACGATCATTCCCCACAACCTCTGCTTGGAGAGTACTGTCTTTCGGCAAATCCGGCGGTCGTGTCCAAATCATCATTATCATCGCATCAGGTAGGGAGTATTTGACCCACTTTCCTTAGGCGCATTGAACTTCGGGATACGTGACGTCAGTTGGTCAAAGCGCCACGATATGAATTTTGGCTACGGAACTGGACTGTTTCACTAGATATAGAGGCATAAATGAGGCGACGAGAGCGCAATTCTCTCTCTCTCTCTCTCTCTCTCTCTCTCTCTCTCTCTCTCTCTCTCTCTCTCTCTCTCTCTCTCTCTCTCTGTCTCTCTGTCTCTCTGTCTCTCTTCTTTCTTCTCCCTCCTCTCTCTCTCTCCCCCTCTCTCTCCCGCTCTCTCTCTTTGTTGTGGGGGGAGGTAAAACACAAACATGGTATCGAAAATGAAGCGATGATTTTCAAATTGTTTGATAGCTACCAGTGGCTACACTGTATACAGAGATTGAGTGAATAGGCCTACAAAAAAACACACGTCCACTTGGGGATGAATGACCGATCGGTCAACAGTCAGTCACCTGGTCTCTCGTCAGCGACCCAAAACCTCTTCTACGAGTCTTTTGATAGTGCTGTGCTTTCTAAAAACATGAACTGCATTCCAACTAGCCTCTACCAGGCTTGGAGGCGGCTGGAAAGACTAGAAATCGGTCAAATATAGAGATAACATGCCAGGGGAGTTGGTCCGTTAAGAGAACATCGCGGCGAAATGTTCAGTATTTTTCTCGGCAGGCTCTCAACGGACAAACTCCTGCTTTATATCTCTCTATTTGACCGCTTTCTACTATTCCAGCCGCCTCCCCAATCCTGGTAGAGGCTACTTTCTAACTGCATTCGTGTTGTGATGAATAACCTTAGTTAGCCTCCAAAAACAGTACGTCAAAACCTGCCAGTATAAAATAGACGTCAGACATAAAAGAGCCACAGTGGAGACTAAATTTGAGGCTAGGCTGCATGACGCAACTGTTAGGCAACATTGAAGGTGTAGTTGGTTGGAAGTAGCCTCCTTCGCAGTCTTGTTGGGCGTGGGCGTAATTTTTCTCT
>NW_017804043.1:1168360-1183360 GCF_001625305.1 Branchiostoma belcheri
TCTCCGTGGCAAAAGTCCCTCGGCAGCAAATCGTCCCTCGCGGCGGCATATTACTCGCGTCGCTCAGAGAAAAAATTACGCCCACGCCCAACAAGACTGCGAAGGAGGCTAGGTTGGAAGACTGTTATTGTTGTTGTTGTACCTTTGGTTAGGCCACTTGGTTAGGCCTAGACTATGGACTTCTCAAATGCAATAGGATGGGGAAAAAGCAATTTTTATAAATAAAATTACAGATAGACATGAAGGGTAATAGAAAGTAATCATTTTCTCTATACTTTTATTATAGAGGAGAAAAGGCGGGGAGCGTTTTCATGGACGAACGAACACTACGGTCTCAGCCTCTATGATTGTTTTCCGACTTCGAGAGCGATCCAGAAAACCTCATGCAATATACAGAATGCGACTAAAAAGTACAGACCGTAAATCTTTTCAAGGATCCTATTGTATGTTGGGAAGCACGGGGCACTGGATACAGTAAGCATCGCGCACACCTTCTCATATATACTGAAGCGTCTTTGAATGAACCTCCTTGTTTTATGGATGGAACCCACAACGCCTTGCGTCTCCCAGCATGCAATGGGAACATGTAAAGGCCTGTGTCTCACACAGCGAGGTTTCAGACACTATTCAAACGATGACCGCTGACAACTATGCGCACGTGTAGTTCTTTAACTATCCAATGCAGTTTTTAGGGCTTGGACACCCGATTTTTTTTTCAAAGCCAATATTCTAGTCATTTATCTACATACTGAGTTGAAACAACGCAATCCCAATGTATATTGGCCCTCATGGAACAAAAATACCCAAAATTCTGACGGAAAACGGTTACTGGAATGGCCCTTGACTGATTTTTAGGGTACCACCCATAAAATACAGGACTCATTTCGGGGCTTGTTTCTGCAGTTTTAAATATCCAAAGTATGAAAAACTGATTGAAATGTACTAATGTGAAGCAGTGTGTGTCAATATCATAAAGATTGCCTTAATCAGAATATTTCCGATCCTGTTTTGCATCTCTGAAATCGCATTGGATGCCTTAACTACAAGTATGTCATCATCAGTGGAGGCCACCAGTGACAGAGCCGGTTATATGGGTGCTGACATTTGGACAGTGACGTCAGAGCGTGTGCCGCTGACGCCACGACCTACGTTTCCAAGAAGTGGTTTCGCCAACCGCTGCCACGCGTCGGCGCTATTTGATCAATCGGCTGGTCAAATAGATGCAAATGAGGTGATATCGTAAAGGAAATAAAGGGCCTCGCTAGTAATCTCCAAGCAGATCTTTCGGTGCCTGCTATTAAGAAGTCAAACCCAGTAAAACTAGTACCATGTATGTTGTAGAATATCAAGACATTCTTGAGAAGAATGTGTCAGTCTCAGGGTATATAGGACATATAGATATAGTCTCACATACCACTGTATTTTCTTTCTTATGTTGTTTGTAACTGCCCTCGGGCAAGTATTTACACTAAACTTTCTGCTATTACGACAATATCAAATTGGCAAGACAGTATCCATTGGCTAGTCCCTACCAGACTAACTACGCTGGCTATATATAGGAGAATATTTGTCAGGGGAGTTTGGCCGCCTTGTAGGTTTGACTGGCCGCGCAGTTAAAGAAACAACCAAGGACATTACTAGTATACTGTCTTTGCAGCCACCGAAAGATCTGCTTGGAGATTAGATACTAGTAGTATAAGGTCCAAATCCGTATTCAGCTAGCCGAATTTGAAGTTGGCCATGGAGTCTGAACGAAGTATAAAATTATAATTACGGCCATATCACAACTTTTTGGTCTCCGTCAGATTTTGGCTGCCGTTTCTGAGGTGAAAACAAAAATGCGGACCGGAAACAAGCACACACACACCCGAATCACCTCTCCCCCCCTCCCGAATCTCTGTTCTTCTAATGGACGTAACCTTAAAGACATAATGGGAGAACCAAAAGTGACAAGCTTAATGTCGACTTTATCTTAATCGGCCAACGTGCAACGTACAAAAATATCTCTTTTCATCGCAGACACCTTTTGTAGTCGAGAAAAGAACCCGTTTGTCTGGCCGGTCTTGCAAGAAGAAACGCTCAGTCCTTCTTGGCAAGCTTTCAAGCATACTTGGTAATATTCTGTATCTGTATCGATATAGCCGGCATCAGAACCGCCCTTCGGCGTAACACACCAGCTTCACAGGCACGCGGCGCGGCGGCTAGCTATATCACACCGAACGACTTGTTACACTCGGTCTTTGCACATTTAATTGCAGGAGTTTCTAGTGATGATGCGCCAACTGTGCTTGGTGGCTACGAGTTCCAGTGTACGATAGTTCTGGGAAAATAGGAGTTTTTGAACACCTCAATTCTTGGTTGATAACTCTGATATTTGAAGGCATCTTTAGGACATCTTTTGTAGTCGAGAAAAGAACCCGTTTGTTTGGCCAGTCTTGAGAAGAAACGTTACTTTTCAGATCTCAGATCAGCAAAGCCGGGCGGCCCGTCAGCCTTTCTGCCTGGGCTTCGCTCCAGAAAGGTCAAAATCGCTGCGCTGGCAGAAAAGACGTCAGCGTCGCCATGGCAACTAACACCGTAAGCTTTCCCGCTAATATCTCCTCCCGCCCACGAACCGGCACTCTGGGTAGCCTCCTGTGCAGGCCTCCGGGTGTAGTCTCTACCAGACTAACTACGCTATATAGGAGAATATTTGCCAGGGGACTTTGGGCGCCTAGTAGGTTTGACTGGCCGCGAAAGAAACTACCTCCCCGCGGCCGCACTCTCTTGGCCCATTTTACTCTCTTTTTTTTTTGCGGAATTCTACGATAGAAAGGCCTGGTGGAAGCTATTCCGGTTAAAAATTCTACAAAACGCGTTAAAAATTCTACAAAACGCAGTATCAAAACTCCCACCCGCCGGAGGCCTGCACAGGGAGGCTACACTCCGAGTGCGCCCTGTTGAATCCGCGTCCCGACATCAAGCGAGATATCTGTTCCGAGCTAACTCATATAACATCCTGTCAAAATTCTGCATGTTGATTTTGTGAATTACAACTCTTTGATTCTTCATGAAAACCTTGCTTTAAACTCTTTGATTCTTCATGAAAACCTTGCTTTAATGATGAAAGAATGACAAAATAATTTTAAAAATGACACATATGATAGCTTATACAACCTGTCAAAATTCTGTATGAAATAAAAATTTAAATTACATTCTCTCATTCTATTTTTACTTTTTTTTTAAGGACGAAAACCTGTTTCCAACCAATAAGGTCAATGATCGACCTGAACCAGACGTCTGTGACCATGGTAACTAGTGTTGGGTTACATCATGTTGCAATTTTGCAGCAGGAGGGATCTACATGTAGACCATATATATGAATGTATTTGGGTTAGAATAAACAGGGCAGACCACATGCGAAGGTAAACATTATGCATTTGCTTTGCAAATAATGTTACCTTTCTAGTTCATTTTCCCTTACCTCAGCAATATTCAGTCTCGGGATAACAACTTCCCCCGCAACAGCGTAACGCCCACTCACGAGTGCAGAGTGTATCTCCACGGGGAAGCTACACCATCACAAAGCAATCTGTTTTCATCTAGCACGACGCAGCCTCGCTGGAAATCATTCATATCCCCGCATATCATCTTCTCTACGTGATTTAAAACGACCGCTTTTCATAACCTCGAATCCAGTCTTCGTAGGCAGAATTTGTTATGTACGCAGGCACATGCATTAGCATCTGCCAGACTTCAGAAGTGGTTGAAAAGAGTAGAAATTAGTTCTAGTTCTAGCCATAATATACTATAGAGCGTCAAATTTGCCTGGCCGGCTTAGCCTCTACCAGGCTTCGGGAGGCGGCTGAAAGAGTAGAAATCGGCCAAATAGAGAGAGAACATGCCAGCGGAGTTGGTCTGCTGGAGAGAAACGTTTGCCGCTCCAAGCATCTCAAAGCAGATCTTTCGGTGGCTGCAATAAGGATCCATTTTATAGCCCAAACTGTACTCTCTAGCGGACCAACTCCCCTGGCTTGCTATCTCTACTTGGCCCACTTGTACTCTTTTCAGCCGCCTCCCGAAGCCTGGTAGAGGCTATGGCCGGCTAAATCCTCTGGCCAGGTACCGTCCTTTTTAGGCCGATACCGATGTTGTGCTATTTATTCAGCCTGTAAAGGAGTCTGGTGGAGACTAGGCTAGTTCCGATTGTCACGATGTCTAGGCACTAGTACTAAAGAATTTAGGAGATTCAGCTCGCCATGCCGCCTAATATTTTCTTGCTTTTGTGTATGAAATATCAAATTGGCCAAAGGGTTTGACCATCAAACGCCACAACCAAAAGGAATATTCAAGCCCAGGACCTTTTGATTCAACAGGTCAACAACCCTAACCACCTGTACGCGTACTAGCCTCCTGTGCAGGCTCCGGGCGGGTGGGAGTTTTGGTACTACGTTTCGTAGAATTTTTAACGCTTTCTGTTGCCGGCCATCCTACAACCAGCCGCCTAGAGAAACTTTGTACCCGCCACGGACGTGGTTGTAGGATGGCCGGAAAAAGAACGCGTTGAAAATTCTACAAAACACGGTATCAAAACTCCCACCCGCCCGGAGGCCTGCACAGGGGGCTACACGCGTACAGCCATGCGCTGCCGGTGACTTTTTCTTTCGGCTTTTGTAGGTACGATCATATCAAAACACCTTTATGTCAGGACATCAAAATGGTCTTAATGTCACAACACTCTCATCCCTAATAACACCCATTTGGCGTTGTAACAGTGCTAACTGACCATGCTAAAGGGTCGTGCGACCTTTTAGTGTAGTGGTTAGCGTTGGTGACCGCCAAGCGGACAACTTGGGTTCGATTCCCGGTTGTGACATGCTCGCCCCTTTCGGTTTTTACAGTAGCTTACCTAAACATTCAAGCAAGCACGATTCGGATACTGGATTCTGCTTTCGGAGGAGTGTATTTATTCACAGTGTAACACAATCATAAACAACCACAGCATTGTAACGACAAGATATCCAACCTTTCTTCTACAGTTCCTGACAACTAACAAGAGCCTCAGTTACATTAACAATCGGACATTGCGTTGTGTACTTTTTTATAGACAAATGACTAAGGACTTACTTGTTCAGTTGGAACGGACACAGGACACTCAGAAGTCACTCCGCCTAGACTCTCTCGTAATCACTGCCGACACACGACTGTGTCCTGCCTTTAAAGCTATCCTAATTATGCGCATAACCGACTCTGACCTTGATTGGTAGACAATACGGCAGCCCACATATAGGTGGTAACTGGGCTTGTCTAGCCACTTCTTTGTGGTGCATATCAATACTGGCAGACGGGCAAGATGTTAACAGAAGTACAATGCTGTTGATATACATAATGTATTTTGACATAATATATTTTGACACATTATTAGGCTGGCCACCAAGCGTTACAGCGTCATCTTTGCTGTGGCGTGACCATGGTAACGGTTGCTAGGTTACGGATAGTTTAAGGGGGTTTCGGCAGGTACATGTGCCGTTGTTTTTGATAAACAAGAGATGGGGAAAATTATAAATTATATTAATAAGTACGTATATACACTAGGCCACAACAAGCAACTTTATGCTAGGTAACGGGGTAGCTCAAGGGGGTTTCGTCAGGTACATGTACATATACATGTTGTTTTTGATAAACAAGCGGTGGGAAAATTGTGTGAATAAGTACATTAGGCCACAGCATGCATTTTTATGGATGACATCAGCGCGCTCATTAATTTTAGCCTAATTTTGGAAGAAATAAAAAACAAGAAATTTTGTTGCCCTCTGACAGTGGTCAACATGCTGAAAAGTTCAGTTGGGGGTTAACCTAGCACATTTATAGGTATCATTTCTTGTTTGACAAGGTTTATGATGTCAAAAAGTTTGAAGATGTGGGAATCTTGTTTTTTTTGGGGGGGGGCGTGTTTTTTTCGCCCTATCGCATTAGATTTGGGGTCTGCGGAGGATGTCATCCTTAAAATCTACCAAGATTCGGGAGGCGGCTGGAAAGAGTAGAAATCGGCAAACAGTTCTCTCTACCAGACCAACTCCCCTGGCATGTTATCTCTCGATCTATTTTGCCGATTTCTACTCTTTTCAGCCGCCTCCCGAAGCCTGGTAGAGGCTAAAAATAGTCTATAGACATAAAGACGTGAGTTTGTGTAGTGTTTCCCCAGTTCTCTATTAAATGGAAAAGCTCAAATAAATGTTTTCCCAATGATGAAGTTTTTCGGCGCCGTCCTGTCTTTCCAATGACGCACCCGGCAGGATTTGCCCGAGAGTGAACCCAACTCGGCAAATGTGGTTCGGATGTCTACTGTCATTGACCCACATATCAGGGAAACGCTAGTCGCTAAGGCCCAGGAATATTAATATACTCTCCAAGAAGAGGTTTGGGGATTGGCTTATTTTTGGCGTGTTTTTAGGCTTTTTTTAATCGGGGTTTCATTTTTGCACTGGGTTGGCGAAAAAACATTCCAGTGCAAAAAAAAGAAACCCCGATAAAACAGCCTAAAAACATGCCAAAAATAAGCCAAAACCCAAACCTCTGATTGGATAATACATGTACATTAATGTTGTGTTTCCGACTTTGAATGCGGTTTCAGCATGGCAAAACAAAAAAAAAAAATATGCTGGAGGAATTGAATAAGTCTGCCTGATATTGACATTTCTTGGCATATTTGCTTCATTTCGTACTTGAAGTACTGGATGTCTACTGTCATTGACCCACATATCAGGGAAACGTAGTCGCTAAGGCTCAGGAATATTAATGCAGTGTTACCAGTGTCCGTCTGTTTTGCATCTGCTACGATATTAATTTGCACTTGAAACGTCGTTGACAATATTTTATATACATTTTATGTAAAGGTTTATTTCTATTTTAATCGCTTAATTTTATACTAATAATGTGATGCCCCAATGTCAATTCAGCCTCTGGCTGCCATTTTTGGGACAGTGTTGTTGTGTTTTAATGCAAATAAACCATTGATATATAGGATGAAATGCTCCATTTAGGCCCACAGCAAGTAATTTTGTGGATGACATCAGCGCGCGCATTGATTTCATTGTTTTCATGTGTCACTAATTGTTGTTACATGGCATTCCTGAAAAGCAGTGGTTTTAAATATCACTGAGGTTTCTACCCTGTTTAAATAAAACAGAAATAAATAAATAAATAATTGCACTTTATTTGCCATTGCCCTCATTATAGCAAGATTCTTAGCCTCCGTGGCAGGCTTATAGAACTGGGGATTTGGTGGTCTTCGGCTGTTTTCTGATCAGCCCAGTTCTAAAACGGGGGTAATTCAACCAGGCCGGCTGTGTTGTCTATATGCAATCAGAAAATAGCACATAAAGGCTCCCAAAGAGCCTGAAGACCCCCCAAATCCCCAGTTTTTGGCATGCAATGGAGGCTAGGGTGAAATTCACTTTATTTGCCATTGCCCTCATTATAGCAAGATTCCTACATTTTCAAATTTTTACATCATTAACCATTTGTATTCGGTCACTTCGATTCCTACTCTTTCCAGCCGCCTCCCTATTAAATAAAGCCTGGTAGAGGCTACAATATAGAGTCCCCTTGCCCCACAAAATCTGCTTGGAGATTAAGTCAAGGCTCGAAATTGAAGATGGTCCTATGACCTCTAAAATAGGCCTGGACAACTAAAAAGACACTTTGGGACATTCGTAGGACAATAGAAAAATAATCAACATCAGAATGTCAGCCCTTCTTTTTTTTTGTTTATCAGGCACACGTCCCGGCTTTTGGATTCGGAAAAATCCCCCCGAATTTCTATCTACTCTGCAATTATAGTGCGCCTGGGAGTGAACATAAGCAAGATAAATTTGAAGCCATACAATACTCGAAAAAACAGATCGGGACAGTTCATTCTCACTTTGGGACAATTGAGATTTATTTTTGGGACAGTGCTGGGACAATATATGAAGAAAAGTTACTTTCGAGGTCTGTTAACTTCGGCCTAGTTCTCTACCCTTACGCACGGCACTATAAAAATCTCTCAGAACGTCGGCCTCCCGGGCACCGCTGACGTCATCACTCCTTTTAAGGCAGCCTAAAATTGCCTCGCTGACGTCACCGCGAGCCGCTTCCCTTATATGGGAGGTCACCTCCGTGTAAATTCTTATATGCCGCTTTCTGCGCACGTTTTGATCAAGGAGCTTCAAAACAATATTATATTAACGTCCTTGTTTTGACGTAGTTTTGGCCAGAAACATTCATTGCTACGTTTGGCATCGTCTTAAGAAAAGCTCAAGAAAAAGAAACAGGGCGACAAAGTTGTGGGAATAAGGATACAACAAATGATGTAATAAACTAGTAGTGTATGATACTGATAAAATGTCTTAAACGCGTAAAAAAACTAGAAAGGTAACATTTGCAAAGCAAAGGCATAATGTTCACCTTCGCATATGGTCTGCTCTGTTAATTCTTAGTCAAACACATTCATATAATATGGTAACCACAGTGTGTATGGTAACAGGTGTCTAGATCCTCCCTGCTATAAAATTCAAACATGATGTAACCCAACATCAGTTACCATGGTGACAGACGTCTGGTTCAGGTCATTCGCCTTATTTCTTTGGAGAAGAAGTGGAAGAAGACGAAAAAACTGAGCAAAAACAATATGTTTCTCTTCAGTAAATATAATATACCTTGGAGAGTTAAATAGCTCAGATGCAACTGCAAGTAATTGGAATAAAAATTGACTTTCTACAAGGTTTTATAAAATTTCAAATCATAAGGAGCAAAAGAACGGAATCAAGAATGACACAAGAAAATGACACGGACACAAATGTTCATTTTCTTCACATAAATGTTATCACAATTTATCAAACATTTGCTCTCAAGCACACAGCAACATTAGACAAGCTACATACATGTACAGATCAAGAAATGAAAAATCATATTTTTCACATGCAACATTTTACGGCAATTTCCCAACAATAAACCACTTCTACCTAAAAAGAATGTGATACAAGATCATTTTGAAGAATTTCATAATTAGTAGTGGAAATGCCACCGCTTTTTCAGACAACATTTTTAAAAATGGCTACGCAGTATAAACTTACAAACATAATACATAACTAGGTTCTACATGTACAACTGAAGGACACCTTCAAAATACGATGCATTTATGGGCAGCCTATGAGCATATCCATCATGCAATGGGCTTCCTTCTGCTATCAGTTTTAAAATCACTTGATGATTTGAATGAAGGAATTCAACAAAACAAGTCATTACAAAGTCACATACATTATAGATATTCATAATTGCACATTCAAAATTGTAGCTGCTATATACGACATAATACTGTATATAATCATCACAAGGCAGCGTGCGTAGGTCTTATGATTCAGTCACTTATTTGTCAAACAAAGAAGGAAGATCTGTGAATAGTTATATCATCAGGTTGGTAAGTCACTGAGTAAACAGACTCTTTTTACACAGCCAAGTCTTTTATTCAGCTGACATTTTGGTGACCGTCTGTCACCTTCCTCATGGCAATTCATTGCTGAATAAAACACTTGGTTGTGTAAAAAGAGTATCTTTATTAAAAACAGGAAGAGTAGAATTGTGTGGCAACCCTTCTTCTGGATAACAAGGTCCAGGGTTCGAATCCCGGCTGTTGCCAACATTGCTCACATGTGAATCAATTATTGTGGCTCTCACCAGGCAACAGCTATGCATTAGCAGGAAATGACATAACCTTTTCTAGGACACTTAACCTAATTTCCAGTCAGCGGCCTCAATGTGTCTATAATATATTTATAGAAACACAAGAAAACAAAAACAGACAGACACAAAACCTCAACTGAGCCAAATATGGCTGTATCTGTATCTGTATAGCCGGTATAACTGCCCTTCGGCGTAATACACCAGCTTCTGTATCTGTATAGCCGGCATAACCGCCTTTCGGCATAACACACCAGCTCCTGTATCTGTATAGCCGGTATAACCGCCCTTCGGCGTAACACACCAGCTTCTGTATCTGTATAGCCGGTATAACCACCCTTCGGCGTAACACACCAGCTTCTGTATCTGTATAGCTGGTATAACTGCCCTTCAGCATAACACACCAGCTTCACAGGCACGCGGCGCAGTGGCAGCTGGCTATATTACACTGAAAGACCTGTTACACCTAACCCTTGAACATCTAACTCTAAACATTGTTTAAAGCTGTCTAATGATAATGCCCCTACTGTAGGGGCTCTGCTCCACTTAAAAATGGGCCAAGGAAAGATCCCTGGTACAAAAAGCTGTCTATAATGCTCAATGCATCCAACCTTTTTCTTCACCAGTGGAAGATGAAACTGTAATTTTTCAGCAAGCTAACCTAAATCGAGATGCATGTTCCCACACTTGTGGGGAAGACTTTGGATACTTGTTGAGTGGACATCTCCTTCTACATTACCTGCAGTACCATACCCTGCCACAAGCTGGCACTTTTGAGCCTATTTTGAGAGGTGCAAACCAGTCAACTTGCAGCCTGCTCAAAAAACGAACGAGAAAAAAACCAACCAGAAATGGTACAAGTATCTGTCTTACCAACCAAGAATCAAAGTCTTTGGATCGGTAGACTTGTGGAAGGGTTTATCCTTAAGTTTGGCTAAGATGCCAATAAGAAATGTGACTATAAAATGCTCTGTCTTACTGTGCTATATGATATAACAAGCACAGCAAGCTCCTTAATTTTCAGCTATCAAACTCAAACTAGCTTTCACTATTATTTTCTGTGCAGCCTTGCAACTGTGGCTTGTTAAGAAAAGCAGCATTTATAAATGAAAATAATTTTGGATGATGCACACATGCATTTAAAAATCCTAACTTTTGATACAAAAGTGGTAGCTGCATGTACATAACTGTGTGTTTGCCTAAACACAAATTCAAGATGCTCCCTCTATCTAAGCATTACTGTAGAATACAGTCCCTCTCAAAAGTACAAATCTCTTTGGCAAAACTATTTACTACAATATTGCATACCTAAAAAACTTCACGTTCTGCAAGCTTGCATTGCTGTATTGCATTTCCTATAAAAAGCCTTTATAAATGTGACATTTTATAATAACCCGTCCTCAGCATTTAAATGTTCATTTCGAATTTAAAAAGTCCAGCTCAGTCCAATAGACATTAAATACAAATATCTTGAAAACGAGCATGCACACACACACATTCAAAAAAGCATGATTTTGGAGAGTTCAATGAGGCTTTCTTGACTTAAGAGTCGCATGACCAAAATCAGCAGTCACATGACTAGACTCAGCAGTCACATGACCAAAATCAGCAGTCACATGACCAGAATCAGTAGTCACATGACCAGAATCAGCAGTCACATGACCAGAATCAGTAGTCACATGACCAGAATAAGTAGTCATATGACCAGAATCAGTCACATGACCAGAATCAGCAGTCACATGACCAGAATCAGCAGTCACATGACCAGAATCAGCAGTCACATGACCAGAATCAGTAGTCACATGACCAGAATAAGTAGTCATATGACCAGAATCAGTCACATGACCAGAATCAGTCACATGACCAGAATCAGTAGTCACATGACCAGAATCAGCAGTCACATGACCAGAATCAGCAGTCACATGACCAGAATCAGCAGTCACATGACCGAATCAGTAGTCACATGACTAGAATCAAGTCACATGACCAGAATCAGCAGTCACATGACCAGAATCAAGTCACATGACCAGAATCAGAAGTCACATGACTAGAATCAGTCACATGATCAGAATCAGTAGTCACATGACCAGAATCAGAAGTCACATGACCAGAATCAGCAGTCACATGACCAGAATCAAAAGTCACATGACTCGAATCAGAAGTCACATGACCAGAATCAACAGCCACATGACCAGAATCAGTAGTCACATGACCAGAATCAGTAGTCACATGACCAGAATCAAGTCACATGACCAGAATCAGTAGTCACATGACCAGAATCAAAAAATGGCTGTAAAATACATGTACGTTGGTCAAAAACAAAGTATGTTTTTCCTTCATTGTCAAATACTGGAAGGTACAGCAAAAAGCTGCTACAGGCTTTTTTGAGATTTTGATTTTAACAGATTGTAACCATTACATTTACCTACAACATACATAATAGATATGCGGTAAGTAAGCATTTAGATGTTTCCTACATACGGACACATTTCCATACCCTACCAGAGGGTATACAAGGCTTCATTCAATCATTAAAATTGTCTTGTTCATGTAGTTTTGGTTCAGCTTAGTGTGTTGCAACGTAATAAAGTTTGACCAATCAAAAGAGGCAGCTCTCAACGATCAACCAATCACAGGATAGAACATTTGCCCTTGAGTTTGCCCTTGCCACCCTTCTTCTTTTTCTTGTTGTCGGGTGTCTGTCTCCTAAAAGGGAAAAGAAAACATGCAAAGTGTTAGACAGAAGAATTGTGCTTGTCTAACTGAGTTAAGCCTGGGTGCCAGACCCTAGGCCCAAAGTTATCCAGTGTGGAGTCATTCATTCATTCTTTATTTCAGGTAAAAAACTTATAAAACACAGTACATCATTAAAAGGATACAAAACTCTGGAGACATACAAATAATACAGAAAAAAACCTAGATGCATAGTAAGTTGTAAGTATTTCAGAAGATGGAGTTCCTGTAAAAGGCATCAGATCCTAGTAAGCAAATGATGATTGAGTTATGGGAGGAAAGTAATCATTTTTCAATGTTCTGGTTTGCTCGATATTTGAACATAGGTGCCACCAAAGGAGTAGCAGGAAGCAATTATATGCCTCTGATATGATTAGTTAAAACCTTCCAGCTGTATCTTAGAATCTTCAACAGTGGCCACCAGCAGATGAGATAAAACTGTAGGTAAGGTACATTTTGTCCTGGTGTGTTACAAGACTGTCACCTAAACAAACAGGAAAGTCAGTTGTACACTACGTCTACTTTCAAACAAAGAAGACAAACCCTATATCCTTTACCCTTGTCCTGCTGGCATTCCTGGCACAATATTTTTCAATAATTTCATGTCTTAATTAGATCATAGACCCCAAATTTTTTTTGCCCTGCAGTGGCAATAGTGACTTCCGCATTCGTTGCGTTTCACTACGGTGTGATGCGTTGCACGAGAAATACCCCCAAATCGTACCTATACAGGGTGCTATATAGATGGTACTGTATGTGCAGAACGACAAATGTTGCGCTCAGCAGGACAAGGGTTTAAAACTCACCTAATGACTCTAACTACTTCATGGAAGGCGGCGTCCACATTAAGGGGAGGGTCCTTTGCACTTGTCTCAATGTACGGGATCTGAAATGAAGACAACTAGAAAGGTAACATTTGAAACCATAATCTTCACATGGTCTCGCCTAACAAACTACTGCATGCTATAGTCTTACTCAAACACATTCATATAATATGGTGACCATTCCCCCCAACTTGCTACATAATGTAACCCAACACCACCAGGTGTCTGCTACAGGGCCAGTTACCATGGTGACAGCTGCCTGGTACAGGTCATCGACCTTATTTGTTTAGAGAACATTAGATTAGAAACGGAGAAAAAAAAAACAATCTGTTTTCCTTCTGCAAATTCGATATAATAAATATGTACCAAATTTAAAGGAATAGCCTTAAGATACACTAAATCTGATTTGAGCCAGTTCACAGCTCAAACCAGAGATTCTTAATGACAAGAGTGTAGCTTTTAAGTCTCACTTACATTAAAAACATTTCTTCCCTACATTTAGTTTTACTTACATTTAGTTCTGTGGCTTGAGCTTTACCCTGGTCCTCAGACACCTTTCTCTGGTGAACTAGATCCACTTTGTTGGCCACAAGGATCATGGGATAGGAGTCCCTATGGAACAAGGTAAACTCAAATTCATTGACACAAACAGGAGATAAAAATGCAAAAAAAAGTACATAATATTAAATTTTGACATTATTAAACTGAAAACACAACAATGAGAAACATTTAAAGGTACAGTCTATGCTAAATCTATTGCAGTCATTCTGAAGTTTTCCAAATTAAAATTGGCCAGGCTGGAAAGTTTTTTGTGTGGTGTGAACCCCTGAATCACTACGTATGGACAAAAATTAACTTCCTTGTGCCTTAGGTATGCATTTTTATATGTTCTCTCACATTGTGAAAGTTTTAGAATATTCAATCAATAGTCCAAAGCTATTAAGTAGACAATGATGGCCAGGTGTACTCAAAAATGATGATCCGAAAATAGTTTCATCAGGTTGGTAAAGTATAGGATACAGGAGTTTTCTTTTACACAACCAAGACAGACTATGTCTGACTAAACTTGTTAACGTTTCAGTGTTTACCAGACACTTTCCTCAGAGCTTCTGACTGGAGTTAGAACTGCTTCTCACTGCCATCTGTAGCCTGTTCTTGCCACAAAAGCGCCACCTACATCGGCTACATATAGCAGCAAGAAGCAGAACTCCAGTCAGAAGCTCTGAGGAAGGTGTCTGATAGACACCGAAATGTAAGGAAGGTTTACGTCTATTTTGGTTGTGTAAGAAAACTCCTGTATCCTAAAAATGAGTGATATTTATGTTGGAGATGGCAGCACTGACAGGACAAGATACAGATGAAACCGCACTACAACACCTACACAGGTGAGCAGTACTCACATATTGGTACCCAACCTGGAAAATCTTCAAGAGAAAATACAAAAATCACTGATAGACAGAAGAAAAACTACTTCTTTTCAACCTAGCTAATGCCAGGGTAGTTTTGTGATCATACGACATTGTGGTCCTTAGAAATTGCTTCAACTTCAAATCTCTCAAAACCTGCAAACGTTATTTTGCTTTCCATATTCATAATTTTTTATCATGATTTTTAAGTCTACTAATCTGTTTCCTAACATTATTTCATCAGACTGAAACTGGACAGGTGGATTGTGTTCGTACAAAATTATGTATGTAACGTTAAAGAATTACAACTGCAATACTATATCTCACACAAACAGGCA